>NW_017731602.1:36721-51576 GCF_001890085.2 Hipposideros armiger | reverse complement strand
GTTGAGCTGTCGTTCAGCATCTTAGCTGTAGAGGGCAGTGTCACTGGCCCTCATATGTGGGATCCGAACCGGGGCCCTCTGGCGTCCCAAGCCAGCTCTAAGCCATCACGCCACTAGGTTGGCCTTCCTTCCTCATTTTTTGTGGGCGATTTCTGATGCCCTACATTGGAAATAGTACATGGGCTAAATAACTAAATATACTAAAATTCAAATAAATGCAACAGGTTTATAACTGCATGTGGCTTAATGTAATAAAAGTAAATTAACATTTTTTCCATAATGAGGAATATGAATATTCCACCAATTTTTAAATTTCTGGTTAGTGACATTACCATGATACAGCACAGAGATGAATTAAAAACACTGTGATGAAATGCAGTATAGAACTAACCTAAGTAAATTTCTTTCTTTGAGGAGTAGAAGGAACTTCCAGAAACATGAGATACAGAATGTATAAATAACATAGACTATGCGTTTTTATGAGTAATTTTTTGGCTTTTTTATCCTAATAAATGCAGAGTTCAGGATACGCAAGAAAAATTATATACGTTGAATTTGGGATAAATATGGCTTATTCAAGTTCCTTTTCATATGTGGTATAAATTATAGGTGGTTATCTACATGTAATTTTCTGATAATTTCTGGCAGTTTAGGGAAAGTAAAATACGGAAAAGAGAGTTTCTTACATTTTCTTCACACTGTTTTTGACAAATACTGCTTTAATTTTGAATGTAAATTGTATATGAATCTATGATATAAGAGCAACTACAATAGAGAAGAGTGTCCTAAATGTCAATTTTTCTAAAGAGCTTTATTCCCATCACCTCCAGAAGCTTCCTCTATGACCAGTAACTAATGTACTGACTCTGTAGACACGATATATATTCCTCATAATAAAAAAAATGTTTTTATACTCAAAGAGAAACAATTTTGCCTGGGATTCTGAAATATGTTACTATGTTTATAAAACCATCTTAACAAAAAAAAATCAAATAAAAAATTAAAGCATTTTTAATAAGTACTTTAACGTCCCTATTTAAAAAAGAAAAAGAAAAACAAAACAAAACTAGAATACCAAGAAATTATACCCTAAAGTACCTATATTCTCCTTAATCCTTTTTCTGCTGGCTATCCCAATACTTTTCTGAAATTGTTTCCCTGAGTGTAACCAGTAACTTTCAATCACCAATTTCAACAGCCTTTTCTTAGAGTTCAGATTTCTCTTTGGGTTACATTTAATGTTAATTCTACAGACTCTGAAATTTTCTTCTTTTAGGATTCTGTGACTCTTCTCACAGTAATCCAATGATGAAAAGAATATTGGCCAGGGTCAGTTTTGCTTCTTATAGGCAGTATGGTCTTAGAAAAGTCATTTAACCTCTCTTATTTATAGCTTTTTAATCTTTAAAATGAGGGGATTTTCCCAAATTTCTCTGAGGTCAGTCAAAGATCTCTGATAAAATTTCGCTTACATGCCTTTGACAAAGAATGAGCCATTCCACATAAATGATTTTTCCAGGAATCTAAAAATTGTCATGACAAATAACAAGACCTGTTTTATTAATACATTTGAAGGAAATATATCTAAAATTTGTTTTATTTTTCTCATTTTTTTTATAAATAGTAAATGCAATTTTTTTTTTCAAATGGGACAGAGCATCATTTGTTGATTATGTGTGTCTGGGAAATTGTCATCAAGGTTTTAGGAAAACAAAGTTAAATCTGTAGAAAATTAGTGAAATAGAAATAGAATAGAAATATTTCAACTTCTGAAACTCTCAACTGAATGCTGCTGAAAGTAAGAACATATTTCTCTTATCACAGAGTTTTCTCCATAGATATTTCTATAATCTGTTTAGTCTATACATTCTTTTATTTTTATTATTTTGCTTCATACCTTTCAATTTAGAGTTGTTATAAACTTAACGACACTATTATTGCTGCTACTATAAATGCCAGTGAACAAAATGAGCTGTTAAAATATAACACGTTAAAAATGATTTGAGGGGCCGGCCGAGTGGCGCGATGGTTAAGAACTCGCTTGGGACGCCAGAGGGCCCCGGTTCGGATCCCACATATGAGGGCCAGTGACACTGCCCTCTACAGCTAAGATGCTGAACAACAGCTCAACCTGGAGCTGGCCTAGCCATGAGTCGCCGGCGACGGCGTGGACTGCAGTCCCTGTGGCAGTGGATTGCCAGGGGCTACCGTGTGTAGCCAGCAGCCAGCGTGAGTGGCCAGCAGCTAGCGTGAGCAGCCAGCAGCCGCAGTGAGCGGCCGTCCAGAAGCCGGTGACTGATCTGCCTTGCCAGAGAAGAGCGCAATGATGGTGCCAACTTGGGCCAGTGAAGCAACATCCTCCACAACTAGATTGAAGAACAAAACGACAGCAACTTGTCTGTTCCCCTTCCCCCAATTCCCCAGCACTGTTCCCATCCCCCCAATTCCCCAATAAAAATCTAAAAAAAAAAAAAAAATGATTTGAGGAGCCTGAGTGCCCAAATCACTGTGTGGAGGAACCATCTGCCAGCCAGAAGAACCGGCCTTCGACTATTACGTGAGTGAGAAATAAACTTCTACTACGTTTGAGCCCTTACATATTTTGGGGTTGTGTTTACCATAGCAGCTCAGCCTACCCAAACTGATACAGATTCCTAAATCTTATGATTTGTAACCATTAAAATTCCACTTACAACTGCAGTTTAGCCTGTCTCCCACCACTGCCTCATCATTCCTTATCTAGGTTATTCTAAGAGCCTTCTGCTTGGTCTCCTTGCTTCCCTTCAGATCTAGCCTCCACAGGCTGCCAGAGTTTGCTCCGTCGTACACAGATCAGGCCACTTTATTCCCCTTAGACTATATTTTACTACATCGTCTGTACCCACAAGCACTGCTGTGGGCAACCCAGGCTTCAGAACCATGGCTCAGGGTCAGTATTCAAAGCTTCCCCTTGTCCAAGGGATTTTGCATAAATGTGAGTGTATTTTTATTATCTTATATTCTTACCATGGAGCTTTCTGATCCTAATTTGGTTTCTATGGAAGACTGAACCCCAACATCCATTTTCCCCTTTTTTGTTTTAGCAACAGGGCCTCCCTGAGTTTAGCAGGACATGTGATCCTCCCCATTAGAAATTTCTTATCCTCCATGTGACCAGTCCTTGCTGGTGATGTGAGTAGAAGTGACATATGCAACTTCTGGATCCTCTGATGAAAATCGGACCAGCTGCTTTGGACCTAAAAAGGAAGCCATGTGTCGATGAGGGCAGAACCACTTCATCAGCTCGAGATCTCTCACTTCTGGACTCAATGTGGGAGAAAACATTTCTTTTTAAAGCCACTATATTTATGTGTCTCTCCTTACTAGAAGATTAGCTGACATCCTAATACAACTTTCCAAATAGTCCTTCCTTCTAGAAAAGTAAGTTTTTTTTTAATTGGAATGATTTAGTTGACTTTATATAGCCAATCAATCTTGTTTGAGTTCCATTCAGTTCAGTTTCAAAAGACTAGGTGGTATGAACCAGCTTTTCCCACAGCCTGGCCATTCCTAGGCACTGGGCACTTACAGGACTGAAAAACAAAACCCAGTAAAGAAAAAAAAAAAATAGGTAAAGGTGGGAAGGAACTAACTTTCTTGAGTATTTATTATGCCTGGGGCTTTTAACACAATATTTCATTTAGTTATTACTATAGTCCTGTGAGGTGGGTTAAACCAGCACATAGGAGGCATTCAACAAATGTTTGTTGAAAAAAATAAATTAATTAATGTTCTTAATACTTTACAGATGAGGAAACTAGAAAGGGATTCAGCTGCTAGACCTACTTACATGACGTTAGTGGCAGCTCCAGAATCCATTACAAGATCTATTTCATTCTAGATTCCAAATTTACTCCACTCTACCATGATGCCCAACCACTGTAAGCTTTTCTAATCAAACAGCCCATTCCGCCTACCTCAAATTATCATTTTTGAGCTCAGGCCTTCCATAAGGTGCCCCCATCAGAAACTGGGTTCCATATTAGGAAGCCATGGGTCTCAGTGAACTTGGCAATCATTCTTCTGAACCATTACTGTGGCAGAGTAGCAGTTAGACAAATATAGGCAAATGTAATTGGAGTAATGATTTATGTATTTAGTGGGTTTTGCCTCCATCAGACAGAAAATGTTACGAGGGCAGAGAATTCTTCAGTATCCCAGAACATACCACAAAGCTGATACTCAATTAATCAATAAATATTTGTTGACTTATATGAATAACATATATTACTATTAATATATTAGCTTTCCTAAGCTGGATACTTGTCAGTGCCTAAAACTGGGGGTCTCTGCAAAGAATGAAATTGTTCAGTGGTACTCCACAAAAAAAATCTAATTAAATAGTACAAAATTGTTTAACATAGTTTTTGAAACACATGAAGACTCATGATCACTCCATCCACAGTAGAGGTGGTTTGGTGCGACATAGGGTGGTGGTTAAGAATTTGACCTTCAAGTTAGAAAGCCTGGGTTCTAATCTCAGTTCCAGCACTTACAGGCTGTGTGAACTGGGATAAGTAATTTACTGTAGATAAAAATGGAGATGATCAGGGCCGGCCGAGTGGCGCGATGGTTAAGAACTCGCTTGGGATGCCAGAGGGCCCCGGTTCGGATCCCACATATGAGGGCCAGTGACACTGCCCTCTACAGCTAAGATGCTGAACAACAGCTCAACCTGGAGCTGGGCTGCCGTGAGTCACTGGCGATGGCGTAGGCTGCAGTCCCTGTGGCAGTGGGTTGCCATGGGCTACCGTGTGTAGCCAGCAGCCAGCGTGAGCGGCCAGCAGCCAGCGTGAGCGGCCGTCCAGAAGCCGGCGACTGATCTGCCTCGCCAGGGAAGAGCGCAATGATGGTGCCAACTTGGGCCAGTGAAGCAGTGTCCTCCACAACTAGACTGAAGAACAAAACGACAGCAACTTGTCTGTTCCCCTTCCCCTAATTCCCCAGTACTGTTCCCATCCCCCCAATTACCCAATAAAAATCTTTAAAAAAAAAAAATGGAGATGATCATAGAAGCTCATTGATCACAAGGTCATTGTGAGGGATTAATCACCTAATTCATATAAAGTAGTTAGCACAGTTTCTGGCACACATTAAACATTCAATAACAGTTAGCAATTATTGTTACTTTTGATCTTATTCAACATGACGACAAAGTAATATAATTACATTACAATTTGAAAGCTTGAATCAATATAATTAAATTTAAATAAAGAACTACAAACATATCAAAATGGGTATTAAATGTCTGATTTCCCATGATGAATAATTAATTTCAGTTGAGATAACATTTACCTTACCTACTTTCTTTAATCATTTAAAAACACATGAATATACAGTAGAAAAATAATTATTGTTTTCAGATTTTTTCCTTGTTTTGCAGAGATAGCAATTCTTTTAGATTTCTTAAATCAAGAAAAAATTGCCTATAAATAACTATAAATATTGCACAAATAAACATAAGTATAAGAAAGTATCACAAAATACACATTAAAATAACTGGAGCCCATAGAACAACATATCCACTAAAAAACAGTTATTACAACACTAAAATGAAAACAAAGTCCTCTTTGTCAATCAAAACTATAATAACAATTAAAATAATTTCATGACTCTTGTTGATTGATTACAATCATTAGCTGAAACAATTTTAAGACAATTATGTTACAATATGATTGAAATGTACCACAAATGCATGGTAATTGAATAATATGTTCCTTAGCATATTCACATATTCAATTTGTGAGAAAAAAAAAAGTTAATGGTCTCCTATTTGTCTCCCTGATTCTAGTCTTCCCCACTCCAATTCATTCTCGGAAATCTTGTGCTTAGATATTTTTCTGACACAAAAACCTAATGTTACTCCTTTGTTCTAAATTCTTCATTGCTTTTCCACAGATTTCAGAATAAAGTTCAAACTCTTAAACACTCCATATAAATTTTTGTCTGCCAATTTTTCAGACTCATCTTTCACCAGGCCATTATTCTACAGGACAGTACAGCACCTCAAATTCACAGCTTCTCTCTAAATGCCTGGGCCCCTCTTCATCCTTTTCTGTCTGCCTTGAATGTCCACTCCAATACCACTCTCAGTCCTCTTTCAATACTAAACTCAAGCCTCATTGCTGCTTGGACATCTTTCCTGATTCATGCTATGGACATAACTAGGCCCTTCTCTTATGCTTACACACATCCTTTGTAATGGCACTTGTCACATTGGAGTCCTCTGTTTAATTTCTGATCCCTGGTATATGGCACAACTCCTGAGTTATCATGTGTGATCTATAAATGTTGGTTGGCTGGAACCGCTCATGTATAACTGAATGAATGAGTGCTTGTATCATCTCAAAATAACAACAGAGACTAGTAAAGGAAGCAATATTTAAACTGCATACCCTTTACTCCCCACTTTTCCCCCTACTCTTATTCACTGTGATTTTAAGACTCTCATTTGTGATGTTAACATCACAAAAGCATTGTGCTGTCACTTCTACAACAGGAAGCATTTTGCCATTGCCACTCTCCCAAACTATGGTGACATTCATTGTAATTCCTAAAAATGGTCAATCGGCCCTAGTTTTACAAAGTGCTTTTAGACAATCTCATTTTAGTAGGAACCTGCTTGGAGCTTTACTTAATTGATTGCTCTAGATTTATTAAGAATAATCAACTAGAAATCATTGCAGGATTAAGGTGAATAAATATGCTTGTGACATCTCTTTTATTATTATGTCATATGTGTAATAAATAAATGAGTATTAAATGAGGAGTAAAAACTCATGTTTTTGTACAAAATATCTAGAAGGGAGGTTATTTCTATACATACAGAGAACTATGGCTGAAACTGCTACCCATCACTGACATCTGTGTTTTTCCCTTTACATGAAAGTAGCTACACTATATTCCAAGATCTTGTACTTAGGTGTGGCCATGTGACTGGGGACTGTGTTCTGGCCAATGGAACCTGAGCAGGAGTCATATTCCACTTCCAGGCCTAGCCCATGACATCTTTCAATATCAATCCTGTCTCCCTTTCCCCAACACTGAGAATCCAGATGAGGGTAGGGCCTGGAGTCCAGAGTCCCGGATTGGAAGAGAAGCCCTGCCGTACCTACGATACACTATGAAATGATAAAGAAATCAATTTTTGTTGTTAAACAACTGAGATTTGGGTGTTCTCTTACAGGTCCTAACACTGCTTATATTAACTGACACAAAAATTGATTCCAAGAAAGTGTGCTGCTATTAAAACAAATTGCCAAGATATGTGATATGGATCAGTGGCTGCGTAGTGGATAGCGAGGTACCACTGGAAGTCTGGAGAGTCTTGTTAGGCCATAGAAAGTCTTTGGTAAAACCGTTCCTGTGAAGACTTGAAAGGCAGGCCACCTGCTGTTGAACCTAGGCTTTAGCGGACATGGTTGGAAAGGTGTATATTTTCTAAAATTGGTTGCCTTTAGCTACTAATCATAAGAAAGACGTAAGTTCTGATGAAAATAGGCTGATTTACAAGAAGGAATGAAAGAAAGTAAATAATTGGAAAAGCTGTTTTTAGACCCCAAATAATAGAAAATAAGATTGAAAGAGCCTTTGAACAATAAAAGATCATTAAAACAGCTTAGAGGCAAAAATCAGACTGGCCCTCCCCACCCAAGCATAATGGTCTTCAAGTGGCTGCCATTATGTTGAAAGGAGGAGCAAAGGAATAAATCCTGTTTAAGGAGCATGTCTGAGAAAGAACACTGGGTGTGGTTGTTGGCACCTGGAAGCCCATTAAGCTTTTGAGAGAAGGAACGTAGCTGGTGGAGATCTCTGATGTTGCACCAGCAGGAAGCAGGATGTGAAAGCTATACAACCCCCAAGGAGGGCAGGCTCCTCTACAACCCATTTCAGATATGGCTACAGAACATACTAGATAAGAAAGAACTTCTCAGAGCGTGAAGCCAGTTGCCAGAGAGAAAAATGGACAAGGGGATGCTCCCCACAGAGGAGAGTTATAATCAAGAATTTCCCTATCCTCCAGGGAAGTGGCCTTCATAAAAGCTGTCCATGGGGATTTCAGAATTGCTATGGGCAAATAACTGCTATGAGTCTCTCATGCTTTCCTTGTGGTTGTTATACACTGGATGTGTATGGCAAAGGGGCAGGCAGGTGCATAGGTCATTAGGCTCCAAGGAGCCACATAGCGGGCCTGATAAAGGAATTCCTTCTATTCTGAGATCCGGGACTTGGAGCTGGATACAATGGCCTTTTGGGATTTGGGGCTGTTTCCCTTGGGGAAGGGTGAACAAGGTCTATGTTCAGGAAGAAGAGTGACCCAGATATTTGGGGACCAAAAAGGCAGAATGTAGTCAAGACTGGTATTGCTTGGCAATATCCATGTTTTCTTCCCAGGCACACAGCTGGCCTATAGCCCCCTGCCTCCTTTAAAATTAGGAGTGACCACGTGGCTGCATTCTGGTCATCTGAATATAAGCCCAGAAGATGTTGTATGTCAATTCTAAGCATGGCCCATGAAAAGCCTCCCATGTGTAACTCTTACTCAATTTTCCCACCGACAGGTTAAAGAGAAAAGACTGAGAACTAAAAGGGAAGTGGTAACACTAGATGGGAAAAAAAAGTTGGGTTGCTTAATGACTATATGGAGCAGGCTGGGGCCTACCCTCTATCACTGACCCATATTATTTAGACTATAAGAGTAAGATGTAAGATTCTGTTAAATCACTGGCATATGGCATTTACCTGTTTAGAGTTATTTACCTTAACAAATGCAAAAAAATAAGCCAAATCATATACATTATGATGACATTGTTTGGTATAAATATATATTTTTAAGTATGTATAATTTAAGGCTCTTAAAGAAAGAACTTTATTGATATTTAGCTTTTAAAAATACTTTTTAAATCAATTTGCAAAATATCTCTTCAAGTGATCAAAAGTATTTTTCAAATAATGATTCTTTACAACGAGTTAGTAGTAAAACTATAATTTTAAGGATTTATAAGAGCTATATTTTACCTTGGCATTTTATTAGAATTTAGTGACATTTAAAATGATATTCACACCACCCAGCCCTGTCCTGGGCCCTCCTGCACTCTCCCTTTCTCGTTCCCTCCTCCACACTCTTAGGCCCAGTCAGGCCCATCCCCTTCCCTGCCAGCTCCCTGAAGCCCTGCCAGGTAAGGCTGCAGGCAGCCAGATAGACAGGTGCGCATGAGGAAGGATGGTTGGACTCACAGAGGGCCAGAGGCATGCACCGCTCTGGGCTGGTGCTCCAAGGAGGGCTGAGGCCATGCTCAGAATTTTTATTTGGCTTTTACCTTGAAATACGAAGCCAAAAAAACCCCAACTTGTTTGGCCATGGATGACTTGAATAAATGATAAAAATTAAGAAAGACATTTTGGTTTTCTAACTCTCCACTTGTCATATCCTTCTGGAATGATATTCTCCATGATTTGGGATGACCTCCCAAACTTAGAAGACATCTATACTTCTTTGTGTTCACCAACAGTGGAAGACTCAGGGATGGATTTTGACTCTGGACTAGAAGATGATGACACAAAAAGTGATAGTATTTTGGAGGATTCCATAATCTTTGTTGCCTTCAAAGGAAATACAGATGATAAAGACTCCAAGAGGAAATTGGACAATATTGAAGAATGTGCCCAATTTGTTATACATGGAATCCAGCAAGAAAAGGTACAAAAGGTGGAGCACTGGAACAGTGCATGTGTGACATTCAACATCCACCAGGGAAGCAAAGGAGCAATTACAGATCCCGGTTCAGAGAAAGAACCAGCAGCTTCGGAACCTGGGATCTTTCCACTCAGATTGAAGGGGAAGGTGCTAGCAACCTGGCTTTGGTTCAGACCTGAAGCCAACATGTGAGAATGAATGGATTTGTGGTAGCCAGCTATTCAATTAGGATAGAGGCAGGATTTCCCATGGCAGGTGGTCCAGGATTAATGGGAGTAACCAGCCCTGCCACTGTTACGATACCCCAGGGTGGAAACGTGTCATCTTCTGGGGTGGCACCGGGCTCCAATTCAGAGCTGCAGCCCAGGGCTGCTCGCCCTGCTTCTCAATCGGATGTAATGGATCCATTCCTCTCTGGGTTCCATATACAGCAGCAAAGTCATCCCACAGTATCTTTATCTGCCCTCCACCAACCAACGCAGCCTGTCCCTGTGAACAGACAAATGAACCCAGCTAACTTTCTCCAGCTGCAGTAGCAGCAACAGCAGCAGCAGCCGCCACCACAAAAGTTGCAGACAAGACCCCCACAGCAATATATGCAGCAACAGCCACAGAGAGTTCGACTCCAGTCAACTGGCCCAACTCAGGTGCCGGTCCCTCCAGGGTAGAACCAGCTGCCTTCCAGAGCCCTTCAGCCCCTCCAGCCCAGGGTTCTCTCAGTGCAATGGCTGCAAACCAAGCATGGAAGAAGACACCCTTGTCTGGTCCGATGCAAGAGCAATTCCAGGCAAGACCGTCCTTCAGCACAGTGCCGACACCATCACACCCTTCCCCTCCATATCCTTTGGCAGCCAGCAAGCCATAAAAGGACATACAAACGTTCCTCAGATGAGCAACCCAGGCCAGTTCACGGCTCCTCAGATGAAGAGCTTACAGGGAGGGCACCCCAGGTTTCCAAACCCCTGCAGCAGCCCCACCTCATCAAGACTCCTGCCTCTTCACCCTCCTTCCAACAGGGATCTCACAAATGATGGTGCCCCATATCAGATGATGGGGCCTCAGGGTCAAGTTTTGCTCCAGCAGAACTCAATGATAGAACAGATCATGACCAATTAGCTACAGGGAAATAAGCAACACTTAAAACCAATCCAGTGTCTATCTGTGACCACCTGAGAGAATAAAGGGACCAACTTCAAACATGCAAGAAAACATGACACAGTTTATAGGACAGATGTCAGGACAGATGCTGCCTCACCAAGGGCCTGTGAGCAACAGTCCTTCTCAGGTTATGGGGATTCAGGGGTAGAGCTTGAGGCCACCAGGGCCCAGCCCATATATGGCCCAACAGCATGGTGATCCTGCTACTACAGTAAATAATGATGAATGATGTCAGCTTGTCTCAAATGATGCCTGGTGTTAGCATGCAACAAACCAACATGGTCCCCCTCTACATACAGGCCATGCAGGAAAACAGTTCCTCAGAAACCACTTCTCAGGTCATGGGATGCCTTTCAATGCACCTTTCAGTGGAGCAACCAATGGAAATCAGATGTCCTGTGGTTAGAATCCAGGTTTCCTGGACAATAAGGATGTCACACTAATGAGTCCATTGTTGGTCAACGTATTACAGAGTGACATCTGGGCAGGTCACTCTGGGGAAAACAAGCAAAATAACACCAACGCAAATAAACCAAAAAAGAAGAAAAATAGTCAGTAAAATTGAAACACCCCAGATACTCGCCCAGCTGGTTTGGAGGAGGCTGGTCAGCAGCCATTGCTTGGAGAACAGGCAATTAACTTGGACAGCTCAGGCCCTAAACATGCCAGAATTTTCAAGCTGACCACCAGCCCCTTCACAGAGTTTAGTCCCAAAGGAAACTCCAGCCACAGCACTGCACTATGTTGCCACAGTCTCTGGACAAAGCAGTGAGCCCAAAGAGACCATTGCAAAGTCCAAAAGACCAAGCTGGAAAAACTCCCGAACTGAAGAGCCAACTGTGGCTTCTGAAAGTGTGGAAAACAGACATCAGAAGTGATCCTCTCCATCCGCTTGTGCCTCCAACTCTACTAAAGATATTACCTGTGTCGTGCAATCCAAGCTAAGAAAATGGACGGTGACTTGATGCTTGTCAATGTGTGTGAATCTACAAAAAACTTTGAGCTGTGACTTTTTAAAATCCATTTCTGTACATCTAGTCATTTTAATAACGGTGGCCGTTTCCCTACTTTTGGTGTTAAGTTCACGGTTTCTAAAACGTTGCCATGTATTGAGAGGAGCTAATGTGATTATTAGTTTTCACATTTCCTAAGCAGCCTAGCGTATAGGGTGAGTATTTTTAGATCTTCCAATGATGTATTGTCTAAGGAAGTATTGTGTGAACAGCAGTTGTGGGGGCAAAAGGAATCCTCTCATTTGGAAATGTTGTAAATAATTTTATTATGCAGTGTTTTGGATGTATTGGGTTGTCAGAAAAGTCATGGCATATTTTTTCTATGTTTTTCATTGCAAAAATGCATCATGATTTTTCCGACAACCTAATATTTGTTGTAGAAATGGACCAGTGAATAAAGAGAATCTAAGAGTTGGTACAATGTGAAATACTGGACGTGTTAAATAAATGTCATTGTTCTAGAAAACAAAAAGTAAAACGATGTTCACAGATCTATTTTAGATAGATTATTTTTATTATTTTAGTTGTTCCCCCTCCTAGTAAGCAACAAAAAGAAAAATTCATATTATGCATATTGTTCATCTTCCATTGAGCAATGTTTTCCTTCAAAACATAGTGATGATTGGATAGTCTTGTAGAAGCATAAAGTCTTAGAATTGGAAGAGACTGTGTCTAGTCTTTCACTGACTACAAGAATCCCAGCTACAAAAGTGAGATGACAGATGGTCATGCAGATGAAATGTAGAGGCAGTTCAAATACTTCCGACACAGCACTTGAAAGTTAAATTCATTATTTGTTGAACACATGCATTGTGTAATGTAGTATTTTATATTACATTACATTATAACAGGATGGGCCTGTTATAAAATGTATGTCATAGAGCTAATCTGTCTCCCCTGGATCTTTAGAGCTATAAGAAAATAGCTTCTCCTTGTTTCACAGATACCCCTTCCAAGCATGTGTGGTCCTTTATATATTTAGTCACTGGTATAATTATATATCTGAGGTCATTAAAAGAGAGATGCAGGAAGCTGATCATCTGTTCATTGTTTTTCCATGAGAGAATTTTTAAAGGATATGCTTCTACAACTAAAAAGAAAGATTGTTTTCTTTTTAAAATACAAGTTTTAAGGAAATGATGCCAGTTACCTCTATCAAGGCTTTTCTTCAATTATCATATTATTTGAATACAGTCAGTGGTTATATAAGCTTTATAAGTAAGTAAAAAAGATAAGCAAAGCAAAATGTTAACACCTACAATGTAACTAAAATACTTGAGGAACAATGAGACAAACCTTCGCCTCATGCTAAAAACAGTTAATAAGTGTTTAATGTGACAAGTGACTTCAACACTTGCAATTATCCTGCTAAAGCATGCCGTCACTGGTGGAGGCAAAGACAGCATATAGGATAGTAGTAGGTGTTGTGAGCCCTTGTTCCTGTCTTCAGCACAGCCTTCCCTCCAACTCTGGCAGGTTGTGGAAAAGTCCATGGCTGCACTGGTACGTTTAAGGGAAGCTGTAGAACCAAACTAAGCACTACCAGTCACCCACGCTTCCTTGCCCTCTGCCTTTTTACCATTCTTGCTACTTTTCTATTTCCATTAACATTGTTACTGTTTAAAGTAAGACAGGGCTCTCCCTTATACAAGATTTGTGCTAGTTCACAGAGTGCATGTGTTCTCCAGCTGGTTTACTTTTCTTTTTCTGAAATACATTCGTGTGTTCAACAATATTTACGGGATGCCTATTATGTGCGAGGCACTGGGGATTTGGAAGAACATAAAACCAAGTCCCTATTCCCAGGGAATGTTCATTCCAGTGGAGGGAAACAGGCAAGGAGCCTATAAAAAGTGGATAATGTGTCATGTGGTGATAGGTGCATGAAGCAACATAAAGTCAGGGGTCAGAGGCCTGCTATTTTGGATAGTGTGTGCAGGGAAAGCCTCACCTATAAGGAGACATTTGAAAGGGGACCTGAAGCGTATTTCAGGCAGAGGAAGCAGAAATGCAGAGGCTCTGAAGAATTCTAGTGTGGATGGAGTGAGTGACCTAGACAGTGAGTGACAGGAGATGAAGTCAGAGGTTGGTGGCACAACAGTTTATGTGGGAGTCTACAGACCCTTAGGAAGAACGTGGGATTTTTCTTCAAGTGAGTTAAAATAGAAAAGCAAATGCATAAATAGATAAAAATATTTCAAGATTTCCTGGTCTGATGTCAAATCATTAGTCTTTGATTAGGGAATATACCAGCACCTGAAAAATAAAATGTACTCAGAGGGCCAATTATAAAAGGGCAAGTATATTGTTTTCTTAAATTACTCAAAGTAATTTCTAAATTTAAGACTAGCTGGTATGAAATATTTTGACAAAGCCAACATAAAGGTTAATAATGCACATAAAATTAATATGAATTTTTACACTTCTCATCTTTATATTTACATTATGTACTTTAAAATTTAGATTTCTAATCTATATATAATATAATATAATATAATCAAATATAAATTATTTTCAAAATCTTTTATGACTCCTGTTGATGTCAGTATTATCTTGATATTAGTATAACAACACCCAGTGAGATTTGGCATCCAACATTCATCACTAAAATATCACATTTAAGGCAATGAGGATTTAATAAATATTGATGACTTGCCCAGTACATAATGATACAGCCGTTATTGGGGCCTGGTGGTAAATGTGTTCCCTATTGTAGTAGGCAAAATTCTAAAATGCACCCCCAAGGTTTCTTGTCCTAATCTCTGGACTATGAATACAATGAGATATCATGTCTGTGAATATGCTACTTACAAGGTCTGGTAATTATATTTGCGGATTTGTTGCAACGATGTTGCTAATCTTTTTTGATATCAGAGGGATTATTCATTATGAATTTGTACCAACTGGACAAACAGTTAACCAAGTTTACTATTTGGAAGTGCTGAAAG
>NW_017731602.1:20490-36626 GCF_001890085.2 Hipposideros armiger | reverse complement strand
TTTACCCAAAGATAAAGGAAATATTGAAAGGAAGACATTTTGATGACATTCAGGACATCAAGGGTAATACAATGACAGCTCTGATGGCCGTCCCAGAAAAAGCGTTCCAAAATTGCTTTGAAGGGTGGACTAGGCACGGGCGTTGGTCCATAGCTTCCCAAGGGGGGAGTACTTCAAAGGTGACCATAGAGATATTCAGCAATGGGATATGTAGCACTTTTTCTAGGATGAGTTCGCTAACATAATTGTCTGACCTCATATATTACAGAAGGGATTTTTTCAGATGTAATTAAGGTTACTAATGAGTTAACTTTGAGTTCATCAAAAGGGAGATTGTCAGGGTGGACCTGACCTAATCAAATTTCCTTTAAAAGCACAATGTTTCTCTACCTGGTAGTAGAAAGGATAGTCAGATTTGAAGCATGAGGGGGGTTTGATATGCAATTCTTGGCTTGAAAATGGAGACGGCTGCATGGAAAGGACCTGAGACTGGCCTCCAGGAGCTGGAAAAAAAACCCTGGCTGGCAGACGGCAAGAAAACAGGGGCTTCAGACCTAACCTTGCAAGCAACTTAAAACTCTGCCACTACCAAAAATGAACTTGGAAGAGGACCCTGAACTCCAGATAAGAGACCAGCCCTACTGACACCTTGATTTCAGCCTCATGAGACTCCAAGCAGAGGACCCAGTTATGCCGTGTCCAGAATTCTGACCTACAGAACCTGTGAACTATTAAATGGATGTGGTTTTAAGCTGATAAGCTTGTGGAACTTAGTTACAAAGCAATAGAAAACTAATGACTCTGCCTTGAAAAGCATATTTATGGTATAATTGGAGGTATTTTTAAAAAGCTAGAAGGAAACTTAGTTGAACCTAATAAAAGACTTTCTTAGAAAGGGCATCAGTATATATGAGTACCATCTTAAATGGAAAAAATGATTTGAAGTCCCAGTCATTAATGGTTTAAATTTTTGTTTTGTTTGAAATAAGATCTACTTTTTTTTTCTTTTCTCTTCTCTTTAGATTTTCTCACCTACAATGTCTATTTGGAAGTGCAGTACAGAGATCAAAGGCCTTGCCCAAAGGACTGGTAAGAATGCTGCCATCATCAAAATAGCACAGATTTACAAATTCTCCTAGTTCTGAAGCTTTTTATTTAAAATATGAATGCCCAACCCAAGCCCCAACTTTAATTTTTCATCAATTTGTGATTGTGACAGTAGTTTCATAAATTCTCGTTTACTTGACTCTCAAAACACATGTGGTGCAGGTCTGGCTTTTATCTAGCTCTATAGTCAGAATGAAACTTTAAAAGTATAAAAAATAAAAATGCTATAGATGTGCAGGATGTGACTATCATTGTTACTGTGTGTGCATGTGTGTGCATGTGTGTGTGTGTGTGTGTGTTTGTATCTTGCACAACTGTAAAGATAGTCGGCTAGTATTTGTTTTCTCAACCTTTACCTACTTCTTTCTTGTTTTCCGTGTTCAATATAGTCAAGTATCCACTTTAGCTTGTGTTATCATGGACCCCTGTAAATTTCAGACCTTAGATCATAATCAGTTTTACTAAGAATGTAATACAGGGGTTTTTTTTTAAATTCCCAACAACCAGTAGTTCAAACTTCAATACACTGTAGCACCATGCTTAGGTCCATTCGTGATTGCTATTTTTATTAAAACAGTTAACGTATATTGCATGCATACTATATGCCAGGTGTTATTTTTGTCACAATAAAAAGTCTCAAGTCACCAAATCTTCAAAATAATTTTACACTACATTGTTTTATCATTTTATACTATATACTCTCTGATTGGTAATTGTAATTATTATTAACATTGTCATCTATATCCCTATCAACATGAGAATTTGCAGGGCAGCCGTGTTGCAGAACTCCAGGTGTGAGGGGTGCTTCCTTGAATTGGGGATGTGCTAGGTGTTGCAAAGACTGGGTGCTCATTGCGTGTCCCTGGAAATTGATTTTCTAACACGTTACTCTTTGTGTTTTTCTGTGTTCTTTTTCATATGAGGTCTGATAATTCAGTTTGTAAACTCACCCTAGAAAAAGTGCTACATACTTCATTGCTGAATATCACTACAATCACGTTTGAAACTCCCCTTGGGAAGCTATGCACCAATGCCAGTGCCTAGACCACCCTTCAAAGCAATTTTGGAACTCTTTTTCTGGAATGGCCATCAGAGTTGTTGTCGTATTACCCTTGATGTCCTGAATGTCATCCAGATGTCTTCCTTTCAATATTTCCTTTATCTTTGGGTAACGAAAGAAGTCATTGGGGGCCAGATAAAATGAGTAGGGAGGGTGTGCCAACACAGTTATTTGTTTACTGGCTAAAAACTCCCTCACAGACAGTGCCCTGTGAGCTGGTATATTGTCGTGATGCAAGAGCCCTGAATTGTTGGCAAAAAGTTCGGATCGTCCAACTTTTTCACGCCACCTTTTCAGCACTTCCAAACTTGGTTAACTGTGTGTTCAGTTGGTATGAATTCATAATGAATAATCCCTCTGGTATCAAAAAAAGGCAAAGTTCACTAACTTAATTGTCTGACCTCGGATTCCCTGTGTCTGGAATTCTCATGACCTATGTTGAAAATCAACTCTGAAAAAGGCAGTATTTATAAACCTTTAAAAGGTAGTACAAATTGAAAGTAGAATCTGGCTTCGGTTGGCACAGGGAATAATGCTTAAGGGCAAAAAACAGCATTACAGAGGTTTTTTAACAATGAAGTAATTTCGGCCACAGTTTGGGACTTCCTTGGCATAACCTGAACACAGAACTTAATGCGTGTGCAGTAAAAACAAAGCCAGTCAATGTGTTTAGGACGTAGTGCAGTATTTCTGATAAGTCAAATGCATGATTCCATGAATTCCAAAGCTCTCACGGGTACACATAGAATCACTCAGGCATCTTAATGTTGAGTTTTACCAGGGGGTTTTATGGGCTTACTCTGTTTCCTTTAGCCTCTCACATTTAATTACATCTTTATTACAAAAATATGTAAAGGTTAGGAAGTCTAAATAACTGATGCTCTCTTTGTTACCATGAGAGACATTGATCCTATTTGCCACAGACACGCCATACATTGTGACTAGGCTCTTAGAAGCTGAAAGATTGTACTGAAATTTCAGCAATGTTGTCCTTCTAGCCTAGAGTTTATTTTTATATTTCAATTTACTTATTTTCTTTAAAGTTGTTTCACTATAACTTTATTAAAGCAGTTTCTTCCAAGCTAAGGCAAATCAGCTTTTCCTGGATACTAAAAGCTCTGAAGGTTTATGTTAATATTTATTCTTGAGATAGAGATGTAGCCTTTAAAAATACCTTTATGTTAACAGATATTCAGACCTTCTGTATTTTTTTTTTTTTGAGGGGGAAGGTAGTGGTTCTGGGCTGATTTACAAGTCTTTACAGAATTGCACTGTATCTTTTCTGAGTCATTTCAACCTTCCCTAACATCCTCATTTCCATTTAGAAATGTGACAATTGATTTCCATTGTATTCAAATGATTGCTACCTCATGAATTAATGAATATATATTTTAAATGCTAATCTTTTAGTGAAATAAAAGTGCTCTTTAGCAATTCTGTTCATTGGATGTCCTAAAAATGATTTTTGGAAGTAGATTTTTGAAAACATCTTGGCATCTGATAATTCCACGTGTTAATTTATTTGGTTCTCTACCTCCTAGCCTTCTTAAGGGAAACTACTTAAGATTTTGTTAAGTCCAATGGTTCAAAGAGTGTTTTTAAAGAGTATTTTCCAGAAGAATTGAAATAGCTTGGGCAATCTGGAAGAAAAGACAAATTAAGGTCCCTTTTGTCTCTGTCCTTAACTTAGACCCTCTATTAGTTTTCTATTACCGTGTGACAAATTACCATAAGTTTAAGTTGCTTAAACGCCATACATGTCTTATGTCAAGATTTCTGTAGGTCAGGCTTGGCTTAACTGGGAGCTCTGCTCAGGGTCTCACACGACTGCAATCAAGGTGTCAGTTGGGCTGAGTTCCCATCTGGACCTTGGAATCTACTCCCAAGATCATTCAGGTTGTGGCAGAATTCAGTGCTTTGCAGCTGTAAGATGGAAGCCCTTGTCTCCTAGAAGCCATACCTCTCCGTTTTCAGTTTACAACATGGCTGATGGCTTCTTCAAGGCCAGCACAAGGATCTCTCTGTTTCAAGGAGGGCACCAGTTCCTTTTAAATGACTCACCTGATGAGGTCAGGTACGCCAAAAATCATGGCTCTTGTAACTCAAAGTCAGTTGATTAGAGATATTCACTATATTTGCAAAAATCCCTATACTTTCGTCATATAACATAATATAGCATAATCATAGGAGTGATATTCCATCGTGTTCACAGCTTCTACCCATACAAAAGGGGAGACATTAATACAAGGACATGGATCATTAGGGGTCAACTGAGAATTCTGCCTATACTACAGGTCCTAAATCCTAGTTTATTTAACCAGTTTCTTACATCCTATTTTCCAGAACTCACCACCAGCTCTCCAACTACAGGCCCAAGGCAGAGATAAATCATACAACTACCAACTCTGAGGCCCTCCTTGGCATGGCCAGGTCTGGCTCCCCAGGGACTTCCCACATGACTTTTCCTACCATTTCTCCTGCAGCTATGCTGAAATTCCTGAGTAGTGTGTGCAATGTTTTGTCTTCACAAGGCTCTGAACCAGATCTTCACACCCACCTGAAAGCACAAGTCCTAATTATATCAAAAGCACAGGGAGAAATAGCCTCATAAATAGCCTCACAAATTTAAAATCTATGCAGTGATACCATGTGTACCATTAAGCACTGGTAATTCTAAAATGTTCTTGTTTTTGCTAATAAAATTTTAAGGATAATTCCTTATTTTCTTGTAAAAAGTTAAAGTGTAATCTTGTTCAGTTTTCTCCATTACCGATACATTAAAGTATTTCAGGAGCAATATTTATCCATTTAAGATGTTTTGTCCTCTTACTCTATTGATTTTTTGGTGCATGTGATAGAGTAAAAAGAGAAACCTATTGACTTCCTCTATGACATCTATTATTCATAACAGTGAAGGGTATTTTTGTTTCTCAACTTTATTGAATCAGAATAGTGAAACTGAAATCAGTAAAAATGAACTTCAAATAATTTTAAATACTCTGAGATACTAACTGCTTTCCACAGCTTTATTTTTCTTGCAATTTTGAAAAATGATAATGATTCCTTTCCAGAATTTTATTTCAGCGTGCCATTCTGAAATGATTAAGGAAATATGACTATGATATTTAAGGAGGAAATACAAAATTTGTGCTTTTAAGAGCTAGAGAAAAAAGTATGAGAAATATCCCCAACATCACAAAAACAATTGCTTTTTTCAATTCTCAACAAGAACCCTATTTTTATTTCCCTGTGAGGCAGGTGGGCTGTCTCATTGAAGTAAACAGTACAAAGACATAAAATGAGTAGGCTGTCAACATCATGAGTCAATTGCTAGGGCAAAAACTACAGTGTATTACTGTAGCATAAAACCAGCGAAATTCTTAAAAGAAAACAACTCTAAAGTTGAATGCCAGAACCCATAAGAATATCTAATTCTCATTAAAAATAATGAAAAAGAAAAAAAAACCACCTTGTAGCTCTCATTTAGAAAAACTCACTAACTTCATCAACATTTTAGTTAATATCATGTTAATAATAATACTGTTGTTGATGATGAAAATAGATGATCAGAGGGCTTACTTTGTGCCCTGCTCTAAAACGTCATGTACAGAATTTCATTTAATCTTTAGAACAAGCCTGGGAGGCAGATGTACGTGTTATCCCCACTTTACAGATGAGGCTTAGCTTAGTTATTTAGTGACTTCCTTCTGGTCTCTCTGATGCCCCAGCCTATGCTGTAGCAGATGCTACCAGCCTCCATTTCCCATCTCCACTCTCAGTTTCCCTAAACAGCAAGAGCTTTCTACCTCCACTCCTGGCTCAAGCACCTGGGACTTCCTGCAGTCACAGGAGCACGCATGGCCCACATATGGGCCAGGCCACAGGCTCTACATCTCTGGGAGCAGGTCTTAGCAAAAGGCAAATGGGAATTGCTAAATATATGACCCATCTTCTTGGTTCTTCACTGGGACTTGCTGGGGGCATCCACCAGTATGTTTGAGTACCCAAAGGTAACCTGCTTCTTCACTCACTCCTTCCCTTTCTGTCTCACCTTTACTCTTAGCGCTACTTGCTGGGATTATCCCCTGAAGAAACTCAAATCCCTGTTTCAGACTCTGTTTCTGGAGGCCCCAACCTAAAAAACATGGCCTTTTCTTCTATGACAGACTGCTAATAAAATATCATCTTTTAAAAATTGAAATTTGAGAATTTTTAAATTGAATCCACTTTTCTTTTCAGAAAAGCAATTTATTTTCATTATTCTTATAATTTACACTCACAGATTTTCTTTAATAATGAAGAAAAAAGCTTTGTTCATTCTTTTCTAAACTTAATAAGGAATTATTCTCCAATAACTTCTTTCAATAGGTAATACATTCTCAAAACAAAAAGCTTAAATACAGAATTTTGTAGTTGTTGTCTCTGAGTACATTTGGGTACAAAACTGTCATCCTTTAATATTCTGAACAACTCAGCAGTCTACATTTTGAAACGTTTGTGAATGACAAACTGGTCATTCTTCAACTATGAAGAGAATTTCACTTCAGACCATAATTATAGAGCATTTACACATATTCACAAAGGACAAGCTCCATGCTTAACAGAATAGCAAGACAAATAGCTGGGGCAAAATGAAGGATGAACTACATGCTATAAAGATAAAGAACATCTTCTTTTGCCCAGAACCATCTTGTTTTCACATTCTAAGGTTGACAGGCTTAGAGTCATGAGTTTATATTTCAAATAATTGTCAAGATCTAGGAACCTCTTTTCTCAAGAGAGGATCTGCTTACATTAGAAAGATAAGCTCTTTTTTTCTCACTCTCAAGAGTGGAGGAGGGGCTACTGTACAGCAGTTCCCACAGAAACTACAAATTACATAATTTGGGGGTTCCTCTCCTGCAGGACAGACCCTCCGTTGTGTGTAGCTGACATCTGCTCTCACTGCATTTCCCCAAAGAAGGAGAGGGGGCCATGGGGAACCAATACTCTAAGTAACAGTGTTAGATCTTTGATCTAGAAACCTCCTGTTTACTGTTAGGATAAAATGGATACAGACATTAAAGACATCAATACAATGTTCTTAGGAGTGAATCTTTAAATTGGCCTACAAGAGTCCTTTTCATTTGCAAAAGAGATTACAATAAATTTCTGATATACACTCATAACTATATTGACTAAAATTTTTTCTTTCCACAATTCTTGGAGGACCCACAGAGATAGCATGCCTCATAGTGTAATATATATATATCTATCTATATATATATCAACAGAGCCACCTCAAAATGGAGTCAGAGCTGCCATCCAGAGGAACTGCCTTGTGCATTTTACTCCTCAAACCTTTGGAATGTTAAAACCAGGCAAAATAACCTTTGGACTGGCCCTAAAGCAGCGCTGTACTCTAAACAGCTGTTTGCAAAGCCAACAGGAAAGCAGGCATTATGACTACAGGACTGAAAATGAAAGATTTTCTTCAGAATTAGCATCACAATGCTAGCTTATCTGCATCTACAGAAATTCCTTCCTGAATTTATTAACACACATAGAAATTCCTTCCTTCTATCCACGTGAGTATTTCCCTTCCCTTTCTCATAAATGTCCCTTGCCTTCACCTCCTAATTGCACTGCTTGGGTTTGTGCCTGAATCAATGCTTCCAGGAGAGCTATTCTTTTGGATCTCAAATAAACAGTGGTTGCTTCTAACCTTGGCCTTCTATTTTTCAGTTAACAATAGGAACATCGAAGTCAAGCAGATGTCAGCCTGTACCTCAAGGAGCAACACAAGAACACTCAAGATTCTTTGTGTTTACTTGACCTTCCTCTTTAAGAGCAACTATGCCCATGAACGACTGGACTATTGAAAGATATGGTAATTTGAGCTCATGTTCAGAGCTCCCTTATGTCAAAGTCTAATGCCATTTGAAAGGACTTTCATTCTGTGATTTTATGGCATCTTGCTATCTAACCTTAGGCCTGCGAGAAGTGAAATGGGGTTTAAAGTCCTGTGAGACTAAAGGGTTAGTCTGGTTCCTAGGAGACATCAGAGGCACCAGCAGGGGGAGCCCAGAATGGCGTCACAGGTTTCCAGAGAACGTTTTAGATCTGAGGAGTTCTGTGGTCTCCGCTTTGTTTTTGAGGAGTTTCATGTGACTGTCTACTGTGTCACTGAAGAGTGATCAAAACTCACATCATAATTAAAATGCCAAAGGTTAAAGATAAAGAGAGAATTTTAAAAGCAGCAAGAAAGAAGCAGTTAGTTACCTACAAGGGAGCTCCCATAAGACTACAGGCTGATTTCTCAAAAGAAATTTTGCAGGTAAGAAAGGATTCACATGAAATATTGAAAGTGATGAAAAAAACAGATCTACAACCAAGATGACTCTACCTAGCAAAGCTAGCATTTAGAATCAAAGGACAGATAAACAGCTTCCCAGACAAGAAAAAGCTAAAGAGTTCATCAGCACCAAACCAATATTACAAGGAATCTTAGAGTTCTTTAAGAAAATAAATAAATAAAAGATATGAATAGGGCCGGCCGAGTGGTGCATTGGTTAAGAGCTGGCTTGGGACACCAGAGGGCCCCGGTTCGGATCCCACATATGAGGGCCAGTGACATAGCTAAGATGCTCTCTATAGCTAAGATGCTGAACAACAGCTCAACCTGGAGCTGGACTGCCGTGAGTCGCCGGCGACGGCATAGGATGCAGCCCCTGCTGCAGTGGGTTGCCATGGGCTACCGTGTGTAGCCAACAGCCAGTGTGAGCGGCCAGCAGCTGCTGTGAGCGGCCGTCCAGAAGCCGGCGACTGATCTGCCTCACCCGGGAAGAGCACAATGATGGTGCCAGCTTGGGCCAGTGAAGCAACGTCCTCCACAACTAGACTGAAGAACAAAAAAGACAGCAACTTGTCTGTTCCCCTTCCCCCAATTCCCCAGCGCTGTTCCCATTCCCCAAGTCCCCCAATAAAAATATAAAAAAATAAGATATGAATAAAATGGCAATAACTACATGTTTATCAACAATTACTTTCAATGTAAATGAATTAAATGTTCCAGTCAAAAACTGGGTGGCTGAATGGATAAGAAAACAAAACCCTCATGTATGGTGCCTACAAGAGACTCACTTCGGATTGAAAGACACACACAGATTGAAAGTAAAAGAATGGAAAAAGAAACTTCATGAAAATAGAAATGTAAAAAAAAAAAAAAAAAGCTGGGGTAGCAATGTTTATACCAGACAAAACAGACTTTAAAACAAAGGGCATAGCAAGAGACAAAGAAGAAGCCAGTAATCCCACTTCAGGGTATTTATCCAAAGAAACCCAAAATGCTACTTTGAGGGAATGTTTCCATCCATATGTTCATTCAGCATTATTTACAGTGGCCAAGATATGAAGGCAACCTGGGTGCCCCTGAATGAGTGAATGGATAAACAGGAGGTACATTTATACAATGGAATACTGCTCGGCCAGAGAAGGAAATGGGTTCTTTCCATTTGCAATAGCATGGGTGGACCTGGAGGGTATTGTGCTGAGAGGAGTATGTCAGACAGTGAAAGAGAGATGCAATGTGATTTCGCTTATATGTGGAATCTAAAGAACAAAATAAATAAGCAATCAAAACAGAAACAAATTCATAGATTCAGAAAACATTTTGATGGTTTCCAGATGGCAGGTGGGTTGGGAGCAGGGTCACATAGGGAAGGGATTAAGAAATACAAATTGGTTGTTACAAAGTAGTCATGGGGATGTAGGGTATAACACAGGGAGTATAGTCAACAATATTGTAATAACTATATGTGTCAGATAGGTACTAGATTTATCAGAATGATAGACAGGAAGGAAGCAAGGGGTCAGGGTGAAAAAAGTGAAGGCATTGACAAGTACAAATTTGTAGTTACAAAATGGTCATGGGGATATAAAGTAAAGCATAAGGAATATAGACAATAATATGGTCATAGCTATGTATAGTGCCAGGTGGGTACTAGACTAGTCAGGGGGATCACTTATTAAATTATATAAATGTCTAACCACTATGCTGTATACCTGAAATTAATATAAAATAATATTGAATTGAAAATTTAAAAAGGGGGAAGAGGGTGAAGGGGGATAGGAGGTCCAAATTTCCAGGTATAAAACAAATAAGTCATGGGGATATGATGTACAGCTAAGGGAATACAGTGAATAATATTATGATAGGATGATACAGTGTCAGATAGTTGCTAGACTTATCACAGTGATCACTTCTTAGGTTTATAAATGTTGAATAACTATTGTGTACCTCTGAAATTAATATTATATGGTATGTTAGCTATATTTTAATAAAAATCTTTTAAAAAAGATTGTTAGTATTACTTGGTAAATAAATGTTAAATAATTGTAAAACAGTTCATCAAGTTGACTTAATTAAGTACTCTTAATACTCCTAATCACAGAAAAAAAATTTTTTTAGTTTTGTTAGTTTTGCTAAAAAGACAGCTAAATGTATATATCTTCTTTGCCAGTTCTCCTCTCATGCTCACCTAAAGGTTCCTACTATTAGCTACAGACTAGACATGATATCTTCTGAAAAAATTGCGAAGAAAGTCAGTCTCAGACCTTGGTGGAAAAAGACTATTGAGGCTGCTAAGAATAAACTCAAGTGCAGGTTTCCAAATGTAAACTGAGTTGCCACCTTGAGTAAATATCTAATTGACTGTGCCAAGGAACTCAAAAGTCAGAATTTCCAGAACTATTTTGGTCCAAAGGCAGATGACTTTATAAAAGTAGACTGCTAACCCAAGGCAGCATTTAAAAAATTAGGACCTTGTGGAAGTGAAGAGACATATCTAACTGTAGTTATTTATTTTAGAGTTTTGTTAGTATTGTTTTTAATGGTTTATTGTATGATAAGTACGTGATGGAACCCCTTTAGTCTTTTTTGCTCTCTTTCTAACCCCAAACATAGAAGATTGTGCTAATTAAAACGAATGCCCTATCTTAAAATAATCTTGATTAATAGGTCTATGACCTTACATAGTTTCAATCATATCAAACAGTTGTACCAAAAATGTGAACCCATTGTTCAATGGTGTACTATGCACAATTGACCTTGCAAAATTTATGGAAAGGGTAATTTTGTATACTTCATAAGATCCAATTTCAGGGAACATGGAACTAAATTCCTGAGACTATGTCTTCCTATCAGCACAATACATCCAAATCCAGGAGCACATAATTTCCCTTATGCTTATACCAAGAAGGAACATATCCTTTAAGAAGTCTAAATATGGAACACCATGAACACAAGCTAATTAACCTCAGGTGAATTTAAGGACAACATCTAATAAATGGAACTCAGAGATGAACTTTCAAAATGAGTTAAGCTGAAAAGCATCTTTTGTTAACAGAGACGCTGAATTAAATTATACTTATTCTAAAAACCAATTCATCTATAAATAATCAAATCATATTTCCAGAAAACCACCATTGGCAAAGTCTATGCAGACACTGAAGGAAATACGATGCGTATTGATTGGCCTTGTCTACGAACTTCTGGAAACAGTGTCAGATACCGTATCCAGTGCCTTTCCTGGGTCCTTTCACTTTTCATGGCAATGCAGCTATTTACAAAGGTTCCATAAAAACTGGTCCTTCTTTCTAAATATAATGAAGCAAAGCAAATGTTTAACCATAAGAATAAAAGAAATAGCATACTTAAAAGTAAATATTTAATTAGGTGTGCTAAGACTGCATTTCATATATGGAAACATCGTTTTCAGAGTCTCTTCAGGAAATTGGTGTATTATCTGCTCTATGGCTTACAGAGTTTGAGATTTACACTTGGTAAAGAATGGCACCCTGGAGAAGAACCACTGTATCTTTAGCTTCTGGCTCAGAATAAATAAAGTGTAAAGGCCGGAATAAAAAGCTTTCTAGAACAATGTGCAGCCTTAGGGTATTTTACAAAATCTCCAGGTAGAAGTTCATTCTCAGGGTTTAGAAATTGTATGGTGTCTACTTAAATCAACATACAACAAGGAAATCTTTGTGTGTTAGTGAGCGATGCTTTTTACATCTATGAAAATAAGACAAGTTAAAAACAGAACAAAGTGTGTGTGTGTGCGTGTGTGTGTGTGTGTGTGTGTGTGTGTGTGTGAAGCTTAAGATCATATACTATGGGAAACAACTATCATTCAAACTAAGTTACTATGATCTTTTTTTTTTTTTAATTTCCCAATGGTAGAAAACTGCTGAAAGGAATAGCATTAACATGTACATAAATAATTGTGTTTGAATGGGGTAAAACAAGCCTATATCTGTAAGAAATGCAAAAAATCAATTTACTAGCAACGACTTTAATTCATGATCTTAGCACAAAAATGCAACATTGACAGACCTTTTCTTGAAGGCTGTGTAAACCTAAAGAAAGAGCTTCCAAGAAAAGTATCTCAAACCAGCTCAGAAACAACCCTTTCTCTGATGACGCAAGTTGCATTCTCCTTCTGGGAAAAAAAGGAACATTTATAATGCTTAATTTTCTGATCAACTTTAATGGAATTAAGATTTTTTTCTAGGAAGCATCAGAATATACTATGTCTCTGAAATTTGGACCTTTTTGAGAGTAAAATGGAGCACTATCAACAATTATGGCAATCAAAAGGTAAAAAACAACAACAAAAAACAGAACTGCCCCCAGGCAAACCAGGATATATGGCCATCCTACCACAGAGGAAATTCCCAAGTGTCAAAACCAAAGAACCTTGAACACCAAACAGTGAGTGAATGTATTGAGGTAGCAGCTGCTCTTAGAACCACTCAGAGAATAACTAAGAGCTTTCATAAATTACATTCTAATGACAAAATTGCTGGCAGCCCTCCCCGCCCCAACTTGAAAAGGGCTTGTTTACACTTAGAACACAGAATATGTTTCAGTTTTATCAAGTTGAATTTATTTTAAAAAAATATATTTTCCGATTCATTTTCTCAGACCTGGCTGCCTTATAATTGGTATAAGTGAGGAGTCACTAAACTGTGAGAAAAATGAAGCTTGGCAGGGGATAACCTTTTAAATCTTTTCCCAGGCCCCAGGTTTCTATAATTCTTACTCCAACCTGAAAACATTGTTGTTAGAACACTTGGAAACTTTGCTTTAGCAATGACACATCAGACTCACAAAGTGGACATGAGGAGTTTCAGAGTGGGCTGATAGATATTCTTCAACTCTACTCAACCCAGGGATTTCTAACACCGTTATCAGCAGAACCACAATAAACTTGTTTACATGGATCATGTTTTTGTTGATGTTAGTTTTGCTCCTAGTATTTGAAGAGAAGCAACTGTCCTTTGTAGTGAGTTGACATGGGTTCTCCCAAAAATGTGACCTAGTCCTAACCCCTAGTATCTGTGAACGTGCCCTTACCTGGAAATAGGGTTTCTATAGATGCAATTATATTGAGAATCTTGAGACAAGATCATACTGGATTTAGGGTAGGCCCTAAATCCAATGGCTGATGTCTTTATGAGAGAAAGGAGAGGGAGATTTGAGACATGGACACAGAGGGGCATGCCAAGAGAAGTTGGAGGAAGAGATTGGAGTGATGCTGCTACAAGCCAAGGAATGCCTGGAGTCGTCAGAAGCTGGAAGAGGCAAGAATAAATTCTTTCCAAGAGCCTTTGGAGGGAGTGTTACCCTACCACAGCTTGAGTTTTTTTACTTCTGGTCTCCAGAATGGTGAGATAATAAATTTCTGTTGTTTTAAGCCTCCAAGTTTGCAGTAATTTGTTAAGACAGCCCTAGGAAATGAAAACATCCTTCATGATACAAGTTTCAAGAAATCCGATCATAAGGAATTGCTCTCACCAGGCATATCTATGAAGATTGTTCTTATTTTCCTAGCAATACAAATTATCATGTCAAGATATTACCTTTAAAATATGATAGATGATAATATAGTCCTGAAAAGTCCAACCCAATTAAAACATAAGTAGCGTTTTTCTAACCATACCTGACCATGACAATTGTCACAGGCCTGCAAGATAAAATAAGGAACTCTGCTAAAAAAGATAGTATGTCGTAAAACTAAAATTAAAATTTAATTAGGCATCCTGTATTTTTATTTGCTAAATCTAGAACCCTACAGTTTTAGCAGAGAGATTGCACATCTCAAAGTCACACACAGCTAATAAAATGTTGAGCTTGGCTTTGAAATTACGTGTGTCAGACTCCCCAAGATCTTTCAAGACTATCAGACTACTTAAAAAAGAGATAATAAAACTTAGGAAAAGGCAGTATCATTCCAAGAAGCCACCTGGTTATTGTTCTGTTACACAGGTTATAAAACTGGGAGAATGATGGCCGGTTTTGATTGCTGAGCCAAACTCCATGCCTATTATATATGATGGAAGACTCTGGAGCTGCGAAGTTCAAATAACATTCTAGAAATGGTGGACATGAGTTTTTTTGTTCTACTATTATGTGCAAGGGAGATATGGGATGGGACACAGGAGTCATAGGCATTTGGGTTTTTCTGGGCAGTAGGTGAGGACATCAATGTAATAAATGATATGAGTAGAATTTCTGTTACTTTTAATAGTAATACAAATACTTTTTTTTTTCTTACATTCACCTTTCCCCTAAATCCACACAACTCCCAGGCACCATCAGCCTTAACATCTCCACAGTGCCTTTAGAACCCCTCAGATCAATTAGATCTCAGGTGCTACTGGCCAGTCCCCTGAACCATCTCTCACATTTTCCTTTCCTTCTCGATTTCCACTTCCGTAACCCCAGGGCAGGCCCTCAAAACTATACTGCCATATGACTGCAGTGCTTCCTGACTTGTTTTCTCACTTCAAACTATCCATCTACATCTAATTATCCTATGTGTATATAAATTTTATATATATATATATATATATATATATATATATATATATATATATATACACATTTGCAAATCTAAAGTGATCCAATATTGGCTACACAATTATATGCTTAAACACGTGTTATTCCTTGGTGGGTCTAAGACAAATTTTAATCCATCCCAAACTCAACCCGGGTTGTTTCCTCTGTTTAAATATCTTTTCTCATATCTACCCAATAAAAACTTCATGAATGTTAGGCAAGTAAGTAAAATAGGGGAGCTGGATTAGAGTTTGCATTTTAAATACTTTGGCATAGCCTTCACTTCCAAAAAGTAATACTTTTCTCTCTCGTTTTTCTTAAGAACATGATCCTCTCATTCTACCTGAAAACAACTCCTATTTTTGGTACAGACATCTATAGAGAAGAATGTGCTCCTTTAAGAAAGATGGTGGTGCATGCACAGTGGTACCCAGACTCAAAATTGTGGAACAACGTTGTATATGCCCTGTCCAAAGGATAGCTGCTACTCCGCTCAGATAACTGGCATCATATCTTGCCAGAGTTTGCCTGTGGTTTGCTCATGATTCCACTGACTCTATGTGTTTTGATAAAAATGCTACAGAAATGATCTGCCTGTCTCAGTACATCGTATCAGGAGGTCCATAATGTCCGTCTGTCTCATCACTGCTGATGTTACCTTTGATCACCTGGTAAAGGTGATATCTCCCAAGTTTCTCCACTGCTAATTTACTATTTTTGCCTTTGTAATTCATATGTATCTTGTAGGGAAATGCTTTGAAATGATTCAAATATCCTGTTTCTCATCATAATTTTACACCTACAATTTTAGCATCGATTGATGATTTTTGCCTATAAAAATTATTACTTGTGTTGCTTGTTTAAAGGTGGATTTATATTTCTATTTTCCCTTCTCTATTTGTTCATTAGAATTCTACCATAAGGAAAAGCTGTGCCTTCTCCCCCACTTATTAATTTATTCAATTACTCCTCATAGATATTTATATTATTCTATGGGTTATAATGTACTATTGCCGTTATTTATTTTGTTGCTGAAATAGTTCCAGCTTTGGTCATTAGGAGTTCTTTTAAGCTGGTTCCTATGTC
>NW_017731602.1:19277-20260 GCF_001890085.2 Hipposideros armiger | reverse complement strand
TATAAATATTAAAAACCATTAGTTCATACTGCTACCTCTTGAACACCACAAGGTTCATTCTAGCTTTCCCCTGCTGTATATTTGCAACTTCTTTCTCCAACAGAAACCTGGCTCTCATTATCTACAATATATTTACTTATTTGTTAATTTTTTTATATACACATTAAGTAGTTTCAGAATTGACATTCATGCTCTAGATAGAGTACATTATTAATATACAATTCTTTTTGTCATGAGTTTTATAGTATATAACCCAAACACTGTTTTACATGATCACTTAAATTAGTTGTTTAAGTGTGGTTATAATTATATTTTTTTCATTCCTTCCACATCCTGGTAGGTAGGTAGATAGATAGATAGATACATAGATGGATGGATAGATAGATAGATAGATAGATAGATAGATAGATAGATGGATAGATGATAGATATAGACATATCTATTATCTATCTATCTATATCTGTATCTGTATCTATATTCACTCACTCATTCATTTATTTATAGGGGTGCTAAAATATTACCCTGGTTAAAGAGTTAGAACTATACAAGAAGGTTTACTCAAAGAAATGTCACTTCCTCCTCACTCCTTTTACTCCATTCCCATTCTCCCTTCTTGATACCTGTTCTTACCATATTACGCACGTTACCAATCTCATTAATTTCTGGACTTTACTTCCAATATATCCTTTGAACAAATGAGAAGATACTGCCTAATTTTTTAACTACCTTCTTTCTGACATGAAACACTGCATACACTCAGTACTCTTTTGCACTTTGCCTTTTCACCTAATAATATATTTTGTAACTTTTTTCATATCAATTCCTAAACATTGTCCTTATTTATTTTATAGCTGCATAGTATTTCACCATGTGAACGTACTGTGGTTTATTCTCCTATTTATGGGTATTTTATAATTACAAACAATGCCGCAATAAATAGTGGGTGCATATGTATTTACTATTGTTGGGAGAGCATATCTATT
>NW_017731602.1:14377-15102 GCF_001890085.2 Hipposideros armiger | reverse complement strand
AGAGTCAGGAGATAAAAATTACAAACAATAGTTCTAATTTGGCTCTTTCCATTCCCTAAGTATGGATGTCAGTAGGGCTGGAGGGGAAAAACACAATCATGTAACGCCAGGAGCACCCTCCAGCTTCTCTGATAACGCATTAGAGGCATAGGGGCTCTCTTTCTTCCTAGTGGGAGGACTTATACCAAATTCTACTTCCTCTGGGACTGTGGGCCCTGAGCGTCCTCAGTTCTTCACATCCTGAACAGCTCATCTTTCAAAATATGCAAACGATGCTACACAGTATGTTTAGGGTCTATCTCTGGTCCTGCTTCTATCCTGGATTCAAGGAATCTCTAACGTAGCCCAGGCTAGTTTATCAGAAAATTGCCTTGAGATTTGGAGTCCATGAACTACAAAGTATTTGCCTTGTCTTTTCCTTCATTATGGCCTACAAAGGCCTGTGTAAAATCCACCATGAGACCACTGTCAGCTCCAACCAAGCCTCAGAAAATCATTTGTTGGAATCTCCAAAGTTTTGGTGAGATACTAGTCCTGGTTTCTGCAATTTCAGCAGATTCAACTGAGCAAATCAATGCAGCAGAAAGAATGTTAAGTCCGCCCAAAGGTGACTTCTGACTTCTGATATGGCTTCAAATATGTGTCTCACCTGCTTAACCAATTGTGTCACTACTTATATATAATGCAGAATCTAATTTGTCAGCAGTTTGGTAGGGACCTTGCTG
>NW_017731602.1:6430-13978 GCF_001890085.2 Hipposideros armiger | reverse complement strand
TATGATGCCAAAAGAACAGGTAACAGATATACACAAATGTGGCTACATCAAATTAAAAAGCTTTGCACAGCAGATGAAACAATCAACAAAATGAAATGACGTTTTCATTATGAAATGGCAGAAAATACTTGTAAACAGTATACATGACAAGGGGTTAGTATCCAAAGATCCAAAGTATATAAGGAACTCACAACTCAATAGCTAAAAAAAAAAGTCTCAAACAAACATTAAAAAATGGGCAAAGACCTGAATAGACTTTTCTCCAAAGAAGGCATAGAAATGTTTGACATGTACGTGAAAACATGCTCAGCATCACTAATCATCAGAAAAATGCAAATCAGATCCACAATGAGATATTATCTCATGCCTATTAGAATGGATATTATTAAAAAATAAAAGATAAATGTTAGTGAAGGTATGGAAAAGAGGTAATCCTTGTATATCTGTGGTGGGAATGTAAAGGAAATGATAAGTTCAAAATTTTAAATTCAGAGTTCTAGGCATAGAGGATTAGGGAGGTTTCTATGACAGCACTCAAAGTTTTGGGACTGTTGAAACCAAAAACCAGATATAATGTCTGAAGTTATTAATTATAACATCAATAAAATTTACAGCCTTATCAGGTCACCCATGCAAAGGTCAAAAACATAAAGCCTGTGGGAGAGACGGAGTCTAAGAATTTGAAAGGAAGCACTTGGAAGATTATTATGACCAGAGTTCCCCCACCTTCTACTCCACCAAGCCACCAATTTTACAGAAGCTCTTCCTCCACTGTTATTGGCTTATTTGAGCTGCAGCAGTTACCATGCATTGGTGATGTCCAATTTCCTCATGCCTAGCCCTTCTTTCCGTCATGTTATATAGACTAGTAGTTCTCAACCTTGAGGGCTTTGGCTAGGCTCCCAGGAACTCTGGGGGTGGGACCAGGTATTAGCAATTTTTCTTACAGATCCTAGGTAATTTCAATATGCAGCCTAGCTGACCCACTGTGCCAATTGTAAAAGAAAGTTTTTAAGAAGGCTTATCCACAAAGAATTTCCAGACATTTCTTATTTACACCATGAAACACCTGGGGAATATGTGTGTGAATTAATATGAGGGTCCCTGTGACTTTGAGCTCTGTTGCTAAGGGGGCCTTTTTACCTAAGTGAGGAAGGTTTCCAAGAAGATATAATGGTGCTGATAAATTCAAACTTGAGAGTGCCACCTGGCCATTTTGAGGATCTCATTAAAGGCAAAAAACATGGTTACTCATTTAGCTGGGGTGGTTGATCCTTATTATCAATTGGAACTAGAGTTAGTATAGCAGTGCTCAGGGAGGGAGTGTGTGTCCTCATTAGGAGATTTTCTTGGCTGCTCCTAGTATTGCCATGCCCACTAGATTATAGATTGGTTAAGCTATTCCATATGTGTTTCATACACTCAGGCCATGTTCAGTGTAGCTCTAACTTTGTCTATCAATAAAATCCACTTAGAGGTAAAACTTCATAAAAGCTTTTACAGTTTAAACTTCTAAAATTTCACAACCTTGTTGAGGATATCAAGAGGTATCACTGAGGATTTCTACTTAGTATCAGNATGTTCTTTTGTTTTGGAATAGTATGCATGGGTAAGATAAAATATTATACACCAGTCTGGCTGTTTTAGTTCTATAATTTACCTGGAATACAACTATAAAATAGCATTTCTTGAGATTTCAAGACCAAGGTAAGAAGCTTTCCTCAAACAGCAATTATCATTTAAAATAAGAAGCAGCACAACTTTGACTGATAACCCAAACTCTTCAACTTTCTTTGGTAACAATAAAGAACTCACTTCTTCTCAGGCTATCCCTATTTCTATGAATGACGATGTCATTTCCTGAGTTGCTCAGGCTGGAAATTGATAAGCTAGCCTTGGTTTCTTTTCTTCTCTCTCCCCCACATCCAAATAGTTGCCAAGTCCCATCCACTCTGTTTCCATGTTGCATCCCAAGCTGCGTTTTTCTTCCTATCACTGCTAATTCGAATCAGGTCTTCACACAACAGAGGAGTAAAAGGGAAAATGATTGTCTTGCTCTTCTCTTAAATAAACATCCAATGTGCCTCACCTCCTTGGGGTTACCAGCTATAACAATTTAGGATATATTCTTCCACACTTTTGAAGGTATTATACAAACGAATACACACTCGTAGAGGTTTATATTTTGTGGTTAAGTTTTCAGTTCTTGTTTGTTGTTAACTAAGAGGGTATTATATTTTGTCTATTATTTCACAATTTATTTAACTTAAGAAAAATATCATGGGTACTTTTCTAATCAACACATACAGATTTAGCTAGCCTTTTTTTTGGAGGTACATCATTCTTCTACATTGTGGGAAAACCATAATTTTTTCAATTATTTCTTATTGATGAACATATGAGTTTGTGTCAATATTTGCAGCTACAAGGACTTGTGTTTTTATTTCTTAGAACATGAATTTCACCAAAAAGGTTTAAATAGTTCACATACCATTAAAAGTTACACAGACAATAGTTTAGTGGCTATCAGAGGGTAAGGGGGGAGGGGGCTGGTAGATGAGGGTAAAGGGGATCAACTATATGGTGATGGAAGGAGAACTGACTCTGGGTGGTGAACACACAATGTGGTATATAGACGACGTATTACAGAATTGTACACCTGAAAACTATGTAACTTTGCTAACAATTGTCACCCTAATAAACTTTAATTAAAAAAGAAAAAAAAGAATAAAGATGCAATGGATATTTGTGTAGAAAAAAAAAGTTACAAGAGTGCCTATTTCCGATATCCTAGCCAGCACAAGGATGTTACTAATTTTCAAGTTTGGTGGGCAAAAAATGTTATCTTCCTTCAATACACATTTTCAGAACTATGGTAAGGAGCCTTGAAACTAGTGTAAATGGCAAGAGAGTGACAGCTTGTTCACTGGGCCACATGGAAGATGCCAACCTGGAAAAAGAAAAAGTCAACCAATGTCTTCTAAGTAACTTTTCAAAGAACAGTTTGTATGTGGGTCTAATTAATAAGCAATATTTAAATCAAATCCAGCAAACATTTGTTAAGCTCCAAGTATGTTCCAAGCTTTTCATTAGGTTTCTTTTATATACATTACTTCAAAATAAACAAAACCATTAATGAATATTAAATGTAGATATACTATTTTCTTAACAATGGACTAGAGTCTACAGAAAAGGAAAAATTTTCCATCCACCCTGCACCCTCTAGTGTTCTTATAGGTATCTGAAAGGGAGAAAAATTCAAATGCTCAGATATCTGTACTTTTTTGTAGCTTCATTTCTCTATTCAGGGCTTTTTAAAGTTTACAATGAATAATTTATTGAGTACCTGATTTTATATTTTAAAAAGACACTATTTGGGCAAGTTAAGGACTTTTTAAAGGTAATTTTAACGATAGATCTTTCACTTTCACTGTTTTAGAATTTAATACTTTGTACTTTGTTAAGAGACAACTTCACTCAACTTGCATTTATTGGCTTTTTAAAGCCTGAATAATATCTGTGTGTGTATTGCATTTTTCTCTGTCCATTCCTTGGTGACAGGCATTTAGGTTGTTTCCGTATCTTGCATATTGTGAATAATGCTGTAATGGATGTAGGAGTGCAGATACTGCTCCAAGACACTGATTTCATTTCCTTTGGATATATGCTGCCTTCCCCATCTTGTTCTCCATGTCTTCTTACCTACTCTCCAAGGACCATTTCATTAGCACTATATATCTTTCTTGTCTACTGTCACATTCTATCACATGTGTCATATTTGCCATTTTAGATTGTAAACATTTAAAATTGGGAATAAGGTGGTTAAGGATCAAACTGAACATAAATTGTGATAGAGGCTATGAAGATTAAGGGCACCTGATATAGCTGAGTAAGTGCATACATCAAAATCTATGACAAAGTTGGTTATTCCATGGGCAGTTTGTTCTCTCTCTTATCCTGTGCCCAACATGGCATCTAACATGTTTTAGCACCTTCTTTCACGTGGAACCTACATATAATCCTAAAATCCTTGTCCATATGGTGCTCTAGGCTGCCATTACCAATTGAACAAAATTGGCACTTATAATGAAACCCTGTCCGCTCAAACACCATAATTAAAGACAAACTGTGCTATAATGAAATTATTAAGTCCTTGAGAGAGTTGGAAAGATCAATTATTACAGGAGAAGAATCTGAGGTGGCCTCATAGAGATGACAGTGGAGCAGGGTGAGAAAATATGGGTAGGACTTTGACAAGCGAAGATTTGAGATAAGGGAGGATGGGAAAATTAATGGGAGCCCAATGATGAGAGGTCACAATTGGGTGCATCACAAGAACGTGTGAGAAATAAGGTGGAAAGGGTGACTGATGCACAGAGATGCCAGGCAGAGGGGAGCTCAGCCTGTGGACAGCAGGAAATCACAGGCTTCTGTAGAGAGAAGCAATATCACCAGGCTTCATTTAGCAAGCATTTATTGCCTATCTTTCATCTTTCCTGTTTTGGACTAAGTGCTTAGATTACAGAGATGAACAAAACTGGACCTTTCCTCTCTGTAGGATGGAAGAGAATAGAGCAATCATGTGGACATAAAAAATTATTTAAAAGGTTTTATAACAGTCCAGTTTAAGTCACAAGGGCCTCACCTGGTCTGTGGTAATGGAAATAAAAGATGTATTTGAGAGATATTGAGGGGATTTAATCAGCTGAATTTGTCAACTGACAAGATGTGGTAGATGTGGGAAGTGTACTGGTGATTCACTCAGAAGTTGGAGCCGAGCTCCTGAGAGGATGGTAACGCCAGTCGTGGAAGGCGGACATGAGAGGAGGAGCAAGCTCCAGCCCACCACCGCATCCAGTGCCAAGGGTGCCCCCAACTGTATAAAAGAAGAAGTCAAGAACGGAAGTACATTTAGAGAGATCTCTCTCCTCAGGCCCACTGAAATGTTTCCAAGAAGAAAACCAGTAGGCCGATTATATAGGGATACTAGAAATATAGGTTTTTTCGTGTTTTTTTTGTAAACTATCATTTTATAAATGTTTATTAAGTTCTCAAATGTAAAGATATATTAGGAAAGGTGTGTCTGAGGTGCTAGGCACACATACAGCTCTAATAGAAACTTTATCATTTTAAATCTTTCATTTTTTTCAAATTTAGAATTTATTTAGTGTCTATTATTAGACTTCAAATAGTCCTTTCCTTTCCTGAAACACTATGCCCCACACTTAGATGTGTGTTGTTATGTTTTAACTACTTTATTAAGGTATGACTGATAAGTAAAAAGCTGTACGTACTTAAGGTATATGACTCGATGAGCTTGGGGATAAGTTTATGCCTGTGAAATCACTACTATCAAGGACACAAACATATCCAGCGCTTTGCAAAGTTTCCTCCTGCCCCCTTTATTATTATTATCATCATTTTTGTGTGTGTGGTAAGAACACTTAACATGAGATCTACCCTCTTGTAAAATTTTAATTATATAATCAGCATTGTTAGCTACTGGCTATGCTGTATAGATATCCAGAATTAATCCATCCTGCATAACTGAAACTTTGTACCCTCTGACTATTACCTCTCTTTTTCCCCTTCCCCCCAGCCTATGGCAACCACTGTTCCACTCTCTGCTTCTATGAGTTTCACTATTTTAGATTCTACATGTAAGTGAGATAATACAGTATTTGTCATACTGTGTCTATTTCACTTAGCATAATGTTCTTCAGGTCCATCCATGTTGTTAAAAATGGCAGATTTTCCTTCTTTTTTAAGGCCGAATAATATTCCATTGTATGTATATACTAAATTTTCTTTATCCATTCATCCATCAATAGACTTTTACGTTGTTTCCATATCATAGTTATGGTGAATAATGCTGCAATGGCCATGGAAGTACAGGTATCTCTTCAAGATCCTGATTTAAATGCCTTTTTATAAATACATAAAAGTGGAATTGTTGACCCTGAATAGCCAAATCAATCTTGAGAAAGAAGAACAAAGCTGGAGGCATCACAATTTCATAATTTCCAAGTATATCACAAAGCTACATTGATCATACAGTGGCATAAAAACAGACACATAGACCAATGGAATAATAAACCCACACATATATGNTGGTGCCAACTTGGGCCAGTGAAGCAGTGTCCTCCACAACTAGATTGAAGAACAAAACGACAGCAACTTGTCTGTTCCCCTTCCCCTAATTCCCCAGTACTGTTCCCATCCCCCCAATTACCCAATAAAAATCTTTAAAAAAAAAAAAGAAGTTGGAGCCGAGCTCCTGAGAGGATGGTAATGCCAGTGGTAAAAGGCGGACATGAGAGGAGGAGCAAGCTCCAGCCCACCACCTCGTCCAGTGCCAAGGGTGCCCCCAACTGTATAAAAGAAGAAAGTCAAGAACGGAAGTACATTTAGAGAGCTCTCTCTCCTCAGGCCCACTGAAATGTTTCCAAGAAGAAAACCGGTAGGCCGATTATATAGGGATACTAGAAATATAGGTTTTTTTTCATGGTTTTTTTGTAAACTATCATTTTATAAGTGTTTATTAAGTTCTCAAATGTAAAGATATATTAGGAAAGGTGTATCTGAGGTGCTAGGCACACATACAGCTCTAATAGAAACTCTGTCATTTTAAATCTTTCATTTTTTTCAAAGTTAGCATTTATTTAGTGACTATTATAAGACTTCAAATAGTCCTTTCCTTTCCTGAAACACTATGCCCCACACTTAGATGTGTGTTGTTATGTTTTAACTACTTTATTAAGGTATGATTGATAAGTAAAAAGCTGTACGTACTTAATGTATACCACTCAATGAGCTTGGGGATAAGTTTATGCCTGTGAAATCACCACTATCAAGGACACAAACATATCCAGCGCTTTGCAAAGTTTCTTCCTGCCCCCTTTATTATTATTATCATCATTTTTGTGTGTGTGGTAAGAACACTTAACATGAGATCTACCCTCTTATAAAATTTTAATTATATAATCAGCATTGCTAGCTACCAGCTATGCTGTATAGATCTGCAGAATTAATTCATCCTGCACAACTGAAACTTTGTACCCTCTGACTATTACCTCTCTTTTTCCCCTTTCCCCCAGCTTCTGGCAACCACTGTTCCACTCTCTGCTTCTATGAGTTTCACTATTTTAGATTCTACATATAAGTGAGATAATATAGTATTTGTCATACTGTGTCTAGTTTATTTCACTTAGCATAATGTTCTTCAGGTCCATCCATGTTGTTAAAAATGGCAGATTTTCCTTGTTTTTTAAGGCTGAATAATATTCCATCATATGTATATACCAAATTTTCTTTATCCATTCATCCATCAATAGACTTTTAGGTTGTTTCCATATTGTAGTTATGGTGAATAATGCTGCAATGACCATGGGAGTACAGGTATCTCTTCAAGATCCTGATTTAAATGCCTTTTCATTAACACATAAAAGTGGAATTGTTGACCCTGAATAGCCAAATCAATCTTGAGAAAGAAGAACAAAGCTGGAGGCATCACAATTTCATAATTTCCAAGTATATCACAAAGCTACA
>NW_017731602.1:1401-3365 GCF_001890085.2 Hipposideros armiger | reverse complement strand
CACACAGATGGCCCTCTGGTGCTAGCTCACCACCCAGAGGTCAAAAAAGGTCAATGCTCTGCAGGTACTAGGTGAAGAAAACTTTGTGGTTTTGTGAATATTTTCAACAAGAGCTGGGAAAACAGCTTGTGATTAGGATACCCAGATAATTTATCATTCAAACCGGGATACCTGGAGAGGAGAAGGGGGTGCTATTAATAATTACATGGCATAAACACAACTGTCTCAGGTAAACCTGGAGGCACTGTTATAGTACTTAATAAGTTAGTCTTCAGTTAATCAGAAAGATAGACTAAGCAGGAAAGTCTGATCTTCTGGTTACATCAAAGCTTTGCTATAGTTTGTTTTGGAACCAAACTATAATGCTGGGTTTAACTCTGGGATTTTGATTTTGCAGTAGCCAAACCAAACAAAATGGGCCAATAAATTCTGAAGCCCACTAAATGGCAATATTTAACTGCTGCTGGAAGAAGTTCGAAATTCAGTACTCCCAGAGTATCTTTTCTGGAGCGCCCACAACCCGGATTACTCACCCTTGGCTTATCCGCTAAATTGACTGTTCTGTGCAACATCACTTCATTACCGCTGGTAGCCTTTCCACCTACACATACAGCGTATAAAATAACATGAGCCAAACAAAATTCTCTTTTCTCAACCCCTGTGTACATGGACCATTTCCTTTTAGAATTAGACCCTGCAACCAGCCTGTATGTTACAAGAGGCAAACTCTAATGATGAAAGGGCAGGTGTGATATCAACTATTTGACTTCGGCCAAAAATACTATCCCCTCTGCACTTTTGTTTTCTAATCTTTAAAATGGGGTAATAGATACTTTACAAAGGACTCTTTTGATTATGAGATAAAATATGTAAAAGTTTTTTGTAAATGTAAGAAATTATTTAAATATAAGTAGTTATTTGGAAGCAGGTGATGAAAGTTACATATTTATAAAATAGAGGAGAGATTACAGCAGTCAAAATACAAAGACCCAGTTGTACTATTAAATTGCCCAGAGGCAGAAGGAACATTTTTTGAGCTCGAAGGGCTTCATTTTCCTCTCCTTTAAAAACATAGACTTGTCAAAATTAAAAGAAGTGATGTAACTTAAAGTGTTTTAAAAGGGGTCAAGTGATTTACAAATGTAAAATAGGTTCTTTCTCTTTTTTCAAATTATAATACATATTCTGTCTATACTGTTGCTAGTGTTCACTGATGGTTAATCAGAGATTAGAAAGTAAATCGTGCTTGGGCTGACTTTTCTGCATCCAGTACTATTATATTACTTAGTGAATGTTATTCTTACAATTTTACCAAAATAGTATTTGTCAGACCTGAGAGAATGATAGATTTTGTTTGTATTAACTCTTCTGGCCTTTTGCACACTCTTTCTCCCCAAAGAAAACCAAAATGCAATAAAAAGTTCAGAGCTAACAGAAAAACAACAACAGCAGCAACTCCAAGAAGAAAAGACTTGTCAGAAAAAGGCATAAGGCATAATGCACCATCGTTACAAACTGGTAGAGTAAGAGTTTTTGAGCAACAAAATAAATAACATAGTACTGAATTGAAACCCAAAGTATAAATATTCATGATTCCATACTGATATTAAATAAATGATTTGAATAAATAACTAAACAAATAAATAAGTAAATGAATGGGGGAAAATTGGCAAGTCTATGGTACAGAAGAATTCCAAATAGTTTAGGTAGATACTGCTCCTCAAGGAAGCCAAGCATAACTCCCCACCTTCCTTCTAAGTGTGGGCTGGACTTAGTGACTTCTTTCCAAAGAGGACAGTATGGAGACACCTGACAAATACTACCTCAACCAGGGGATCAAAGTTAACATCAATGTGGATAAGTCATGTTGATAGTATGTTCCTTTGATAAGCTTGTGATGAGAATAGCACTTTACCTTTGTGGTCTTCCTTCCAAATCACATAACCTCTGCCTAACCATGAGAA
>NW_017731602.1:0-781 GCF_001890085.2 Hipposideros armiger | reverse complement strand
CTGACCTTAAAAAATGGGGATAAAAATGGTACCTGATAGAGCTGTTGTGAAGATTAAGTAAAATAATCTATGTGAAACAGCATTCTATGTTAAACATGTAATACTTTGATCCTGTCTTTGTACTCTTAAAATGACAGTCTAATTATAGATAAGAACATAAACTAGATGGTGTGAAAGACAGATTAGTATCTAGTTGAGAGTTTAAGACATACTCACAAAGGAAGTGCTTTAAAGGAGCAAAGTCTGAGCAATTGTAGGAAGTCACTTGTCAGAGATAAATATTGAGATTTCTCTATTTTCACAAATCCTCAGAACCCTTCACCTATAAATTGAAATGCTCTCACCTGAGTGCAATTTTGTGAGGAAAGTGTGTCATTCACAATTATTCTTACAGTGGATGAGAGGGCTGTGGGCTGAGGCATGAATAATAAAAAGGCAAGAAATCAAAATTACATTTCTACTTCCTTTTGAAATATGCTTTTATACTTGTTTATGAGATTTAGAATTATAAAACGTCTCACCACAGGAGGTGTGTTAATTGTATTCTCTCAATACACAATTTTGTCATAGAGAGTTATTTTTTATAAGGGATTTCTATATATACATAAAAATTTTGGATTAATAAATGTTAAAGCAGGGTCTGCTATGGATAAATTGTAGATCCCAGAAATTATAGATCAAGAGTTGACTGTACTAGCTAAGTAAATACAATAACAATAAATGCTTGGCTTAAATCATTTTAGTAACTGATAGTCTTTAAGTGTTCCAAACACATTACTAG
>NW_017733843.1:4541-6199 GCF_001890085.2 Hipposideros armiger | reverse complement strand
ATCTCCAGTGTTAGTTGACCACAGGCTCAGCCTGAATTAATTAGCAGTTTAACAAGAGGGCTTGAAAACTGCATCCTGTCGTCCAGGGCACTAGTAGACTCAAATCAGAGGCAGGCACAGCCACTGCCCCGTCACCTGTCCAATTCCACATGGAATTTTCTAATCTACTTGGATGTCGCGGAATACTGATGAAGTAAAGTAGATTCACAGGAGAACCTGTGAGACTGAAAACCAACTGGAAGTAAATGAAGGTGCCAAAGACTAAAGATGACACTTATGTCCTCAAAGGACTAGTCTTTGAAGTCCCTGATACCACTTTAACCCTCTGTCAGGCGCAGCTGCTCTCACAGGCTCTTGGCACACACATTTTCAAAATGAAATCTGTCTTTCCTGCACGAAAGTCACAAACACGACGGGCGATAGCTTATGGTAGAGCGGGGAGATCCGGAAGCGGCGAGTCATGATACTTACCTGTCAGCTGCGTGAAAATTTGTGTGCAGGGAGTCTGTGAGATCAGTTGCGCCCCACAGAGGTGTCCCCTTGTGTTTGTTGAACGAACGACAACGCTTCATTTGGGGACACAGAAGAGTTAGACTTATTCGGTGTAACGCAGCGGGTAATAGGGAGAACAAGAGGACTTCCTAAAACAGAAATCTCTATCCAACGCGAAGGGCATGCTCGCCACGGAGGAACCTGCAGCGGCCAGGAGGTGCGCAGAGGAAGCCCGAGTTCTGTCGCAGGATCGTGGTGCTCGAGCTGGCCCTCTCCCCCCGGTTTACTTTTCGGCACTTTCCCAGAAAGACATGTCAGTTGAACCTTCACAGGCATGTTTAGAAAACAATTTCGCTGCATACCGAGGTGACTTTTAAAACTGCACAGAGGCGAAAGCTATCGTGACAGCCGAGGGTCTTCCTGGGGTGTCCCTTCACATTCTGGGCCCCACATCTTCCTCCTTCTTGACAGACTCCCCGTTTGGTGAGAGCGCGTCTTCTCGGAGCTCTCTTAAAAGCAAGGCGGGTGGACGGGAAGTAGTCAGCTGCCTCCTTGTGGATGAGACAGTGGTTTTATTCTGCCCTACACGTGATTATTGTTTGACTGCAGAATTCTAGGCGAAAAGCTTCGGTCCTCCAGAGCTCGGAAGAGACTTCGCTTCATCGTGATTTAGCATGAACACGTTATTGCTGAGAAACCCAAAGGCATCAAGTCGAATTCCATCTGAAGAACCGGGATCCTCTTCCTCCTCAGAGGCCCAGGCCGCTCACACGCGGGCTTCATCCGGGTCTTTTCCTGGCGGGCCGTTTCCGTGTGGAGACCCCTGGGCTTCCCCGTCCCGGCAAAACTTTTTGAATAGTCGGCCCACTTCCTCCCCGCTTATTCTCTGCTCTTTTTTCTGGCAGTCTTAGTTTGTTTACCTGAGTGGATGAGTGAATGAATGAATGAATGAATGAATGAATGAACGAACGAATGAACGAGCGGGTTTGGGAGCACTTTGTAGCAAAGAGCTCGCTGACAACAAAGTGTGGATCCGGGGCCGTGTGTAAAGCTGGGCATTTTACTGGGAATGTCAGAAGCTGTCAGGAAAACGCTGTCCTCTGTCACAGGGATGTACTAGAGCTGCCACGGAGGCGCCCGGTGGGGCTGTGTGTCGCCTGTCACGG
>NW_017733843.1:0-1045 GCF_001890085.2 Hipposideros armiger | reverse complement strand
AGTGGGGATAATGAAACCAACTTTGGAGAGCTGCTCTTAGGATGATAGTGCATATAAAGTGGCAACACATAACAGGATCAGAAGAGAAGGAAGAGTGCCCCAGACCTTTCCTGGGAGGAGTGTAGCCTCGATGAGACTTCCCAGCAGACCCTGTCTGTAGCTCTTTCTCCGAGTATCCAGGACTCTTCAGGGCAATCCCGTCGCCCTGAAAGCGTGCTGCACAGTAATTGTCTTACTGACCTACATCTCTTGATGCAAATATGGAAGTGTCTCAACTTAGGGAATATAAGTTTAATTGAAAGAGGTCTCACAGAGGTAATTGATTGCTCACAGTTGGGGTGTTAAGTGGCTAAAGAACAGGGTATGCCCTCTTGTAACTCTTTGAGTGTGAAACATAAGTATGCATATGTTCATTGATTCGGGACACAATGGCTAAGATATTTTGCTATGTTTTGCTTTCTGTTTATTTTTAGAGCAGNTTAGTTAGTTAGCTGAGCCATCCTGCCACCTGTTTGGCAGCTCAGTGCCAGCTCAGCTCAGGCTGGGAACCCAACCTGCGACCCTGTTGCTCAGAGCTCGCACTCTTGAGTGAGTTCTTAACCGACTGAGCCACTTGGCTGGCCCTGTTGCCTTTCTTATTGCAACAGCCATTCATCCAGAGCTTGGGTGGTTTCAGAGCCAACTAATCATTTCACTTACTTAATAGGCTCTGGAGACATTTCTATTCCTGTTGTTGCTGCTACAAACACCCATGCACAGCGGTAAAGACTGATGACAGCTTTGGCTCCCTTCCGTTCATATCCTGTAGCCAGTGTGGGCATTCCTGTCAGCCAGTGCTGTTTTTTCCATTCCCACCACGGCCTTTATAGCTGCAGACTCTCCCTGCTTTGCATCCTCTAACACCTGACTTTCCAACTCTGCCTCTTTCTGACCCTACATCCTGCTGCCAACTTAATCAACCTAAGAGTTTGTTCGCTTGTGTCACTCCTCCGCTTAAAAACCTGCGTCCACAACTCAGAAACTACCAAATACGAGTGTAAAGCCG
>NW_017733842.1:13750-20126 GCF_001890085.2 Hipposideros armiger | reverse complement strand
GACTTAATACAAATGTCCCTAAGGAATATCAAACAGTAACCAGAGAGTGTCCAGGCAGGAACAGAAGTCCTCAAGTTCTGCTGGTAACTTCTTTCTGCAAGATGGGGTTACGGGCTTAAGGATTTAATATCTGCTTATGTTTGGTTACACAAACACTACTCTCTTGGTATAAACCAAAGTGCTCATTCAAAAGCTCATTCAACATTTTTTAAAATAGATCACTAAAAAGATAGTAATTGCAACTAAATTAGTATCACGTAAATTTCTCACTGTGATGGCAGAAGTTGAAGAAAAATCTAATAAAAACAAAGAATGACTTTGATTCATATGAAGTCTGCCTGAGGTGTTAAGTAGTTTCTTAAAGGCTTGTCCACACCCTCATTGTATAAAGGCGATCCTCTGTCACTCTTTCATGATTTTAAAGGGAAAATAGACTGAGAACGAGTGTTAATTACACACTGTCAGTTTTATAATAAAGACAAAAAGACTTAGAATTGGAGTGGTGTTATTTAAACAATTCAATTAAGAAATGATCTCAAGCTGTCCTTAGCACAGCAAACATGATTGAACATATACACATTTGTTCTGTTCATTTAACTGGCAGGAAACATTGTTCCCTAATTCCAGTTTACGTATTCCTAGTCATTTTCATAACAGTACTGAGAAAAACCAAACAGTGCATTTCTAGGGGATTATGACACTTCTCAGATAGTCCTAATCACTTCAAGAGCATTCGTAGGTACAAGGCTTAAGGCCAAAATACACTAATTATGCACAGACACACTGTCTATCTGTAGGAAGGTATCTGAACAAGATGGAACAGTATCTCCATATATGTCCTATCCTATAAGGATTTTAAAGATTGGTCATTATCAAGTTACTTGAAATTTTAGAAAGTATTTTTGGTTGCTTATAGAAGAGGCTATAGTAAAAAAAAATAGCCTCATGACAGTGCTACTAGAAAACTTTAGCATTTGTACGACCCTTTGACATCCAAAAATGTAGTCCTACTGTTTACTTTGATATTTAAAATTTATTTTGCGTGGTTTAAGTTCCTAGGCCCCTAATTTCCTTCACTCTTCACTCTCCACATCTGATCACATCTGGTTACCCATTTGTGACATCCTATGTAGAGTGTCTGCTGTTAAAGTTTGGCTGGACTGTACTTTACTGGTAAATTCCCTAAATCTTGATGAGCATGTGAGAATTTCTTTCTGCTGGAGACAGCAATCTCTGTAAATCATTTTCATTCCAGGGGAACCTAAGAATCTTTGTCTGTTTCACAGGTCTCAGAATGTGTCTGAGGATTATGTTTGCATACTGAATTATAAGGCATCTCAGTATTTCCTGACAGAAAATGCTTGTTACTGACCTATTTATGTTTGTCAAATGTTTTAGATGTTCCAAATTGCTTCATGTCCATTATTTCTCTTTAATTAACTTTGAGGAAGGGGACAGTAACTACAAATGTCAGTTGGGTTCTCATTGTTCATGTATTGGTCTGTAATAATATCTCAAGGGCCTCTTTAGTTGATACTCAAGTGGTCAGAACTCTCACAGTTAAAGTGAGAGACAGGCCACTAACCCATGTTTAAACAACACAAACGAGTGTGTGTAGAGTCAGAAGGGAGTTAATTGACGTACAGAACCTGAACACTAACTTCAGACCTGACTAGATACAACAGAATCTAAATTATATCATCAATGCTCCGTTTCTCTTTATCCCTGAACTCTGCTTCCCTTCTGTATCCTCCCCGTTCTTAGACCACTTTCGCCCTCGTGATGGCAATATGGCTGCCAAAAGCTCCTGGGGTACCATATTTCATGGCACCTACATCATCACTGATTGTAAGAAAAAACTACTTTATGCACCAGTAAGAAGGAAAAACGCGGACCTTTAAATAATAACACAATGATTTCTTATAACATAGATTGCAAAATGTACCTCAAGCTCAGAGATGTTAAAACGTGGGTGAAAATAGGGCATCCTAGAATCACTGAAATATGATAGGCCATTTTTCTCAGCAAATTCAAGGTAATAATAGAGTTTATAACCATTATTAGGTATAGCTGGTCTTAAATAAGATTGTGCCTCTCTCTGAACGAATTAGAGTAGCTGGCAAGAAAAATAGTCTATGCTGATCAATCTCACTCAAGCCCCTTGGGTTAAGAGTGGGAAAGGGGTGGTTTCCACAAGAAAAAAATAAAATCTTTTCCAGAAAAAGAGGGCATGAAGTTTGGAAAGACTTTAATATAATAATAAATGTCCAATATTCTAAATCTATACAATAATAAAACCAAGGGATACCTGATTCTCATTGAATAATTATGAATGTCTTCACTGAATATTTGATTTCTGTTGCAAGAAGAATTTATAGAACTCTAGGTATAGAGTAGGAAAAATAAACATTTTGGGGCTGCACAGTGCCTGAAAACATTTCACCTCTTTTTTAAAACATCAGTTCTTTTTTTATCACCACACTTCTAGCTTTGAATTTTTTCACAATAAAGAAACCACCCTCTGTTAACACTGAAGCCTATAGGATCAAGGCTACTTCTTGTTGATGAAACACTATGACAGTATCCTGCTGTTTGGATAGTACCTGAAACTTGATTGAAATTTCATTTTATGTTTTAGTAATGATGCAATTTATATAATAATTTAGTAACTGTTAAACACCATATAAAGCACTTTCATTACCAAAGAGAATGAAAAATAAAAAATGCTAAGATCTCCTGTAGATCCCTATATATATAAGAGTAGTGGATTAATTTATACTTAAATTATAGTAAAAAACTAAGAAGTACTATGAATAGACAACTTGAGATTTCCAGTTGTTTGTCTTTTCTTTCCAATGGGTAGCCCTGATACCCCTTTGCTAGGAACTCAGACGCTTTTTAACGCAAACGATGAAGCAAAAGATGGCCTCTGTTCTGGCCATCCAGGATTAGGAAGAAAATCGATCTCAGATCCACCAGAGTGCAGCTTCTGTGCAGCCCTCAGTGGGGCAGTGGGAAAAGCACCAGAAGCAACTCTGAGTGACAAGCAGCAGAATCAGATTTGGCTACTTAGGATTCAATCATTATGCATTGAGTGTTTATTTTGGAGAGTAGATAGTAAGGTGCTTTTGCATTTATTACCATTCTGAAAGCAGAAATTAATTCAGCAACTAAAGCAGCCAGCGCATGAGCAGCAAAATAATGAAAAGAGAAAGTGTACAGGACAATATCAGGACATGGCCCCAAAGAGTTCAATAGTGAAAGAACTGTGAGAATGAGAAACAGATCCTATAAGGATTTGCAGAGAAGGAGGCAAAACCCTCACAGAAATATTTAAAAACCAGAGCAGTCTACCACTCCTAGGAAGGTGGAGATGAAGACCTTAATAACAAGTAAAAGATGTGTAGGAGGCTGGAAGGAAAAAGGAACTNTTATCCTGTCCTGGAAGTTAATTGAAGAAGGTGTTTCAAGCAGAATACAGGAATCCACTCTGTTAAATGCAGCTGAGTATTCAAGGAAGATGAAGACTGAGAATTGATCATTGAATTTAGAAATATACATGTCCTCATTGTCCTTAACTGAAGCATTTTTGATTGAGTTATGGGATTAAAAACCTAACTGGAAAGAGTTCAAAAAAGAATACAAATTAAGAAATTTAAGAGAGCGAACACAAACAATTCTTTGGTAGAATTTCACTACACAGAAAAGCAAAACTGAGATTGAGGGGAATGAGAGGAGTTTAAGAGATTTTTGTTTGTTTGTTTTAAGATGAGAGTGATTTCTATTCATTTGTATACTTATGTGGGTGATCAAGTTGATAGGGTAAATGGATGGTGCCAGAGCAAGAGGGAAGAATGGTTGGAACAAAGTTCTTGAGTATGTGAGCAGGGAGAGGGCCTAATGCACACACTAGAGATGGCCTGATCTCTTACTAGTGATTGTTCATCCATAGTATGAGGAGAAAAGGCAGGGTATGTGGGCACAGATTCAGGCCCAGGTTCACAGTTATGGTGAAGTAAGATCTGTCAGCCTGACTACGTATTTTTCTTCAGTCATATTCTGCTGTGAGGGTTCAGGTACAGGGTGGGCTGAACATTTGATTGATCAGGTGATCATGATGGAGCAAGAGAGGCTTAAAAGGCTTGAGAATGTACAAAGAAGTGAACATAATGATGGACCACAGAATTAGGCTGGAGAAGTAGAGTAAAAAATACATGAGGGAATGACAGATAGTGGAAAGTGGATTGTAGGGTCCTGTGAAATTAATGTTGAAGTCGGGGAACTCTCAGGAGGAAGCTATAAAGTCAGCTATATCTGTAGAGAGGTGGGATTGGAAGGTTAAATTCTGCTAATTCAAATTATAGAAGGTTAATTAAAAAGTCTTGCTTGTGATTGAAATAGGTGGAGACTCAGGGTCAGGAGTATAAAAAAGGAGAAAGCAGAGACATAGAACTCATTGAACAGGCAACAGGCACATTGCATTGCTTCTCCAAGGAGTAGTTGCCCAGCTATTCTATGGTTTAGTGGAGTCTCTGGCTGCAGAGACTGTGCTCTTAAACAATACCATTGAAACGTCATGAAATTGTTTAACTATTTGCAAATTTCATTGCTTTCAATTGCCTTAATTTAGAGACATAGAAAACATTGCAGAATTATTGATTTTGTGTACTAGAGTGGATGTTCTTTTAAATTACCCTTTCTAAAATACCCACCTTTTCTACTCTGCAAAAGAGCGTTTTCTAAGTGAACAATACTTACCTTTTTGGTCTTTTCATCAAATATACAAACAGGTGGCTAGCTGAGTGGCTCAGTTGGTTAAGAGTTGGTTTGGGAGCATGAGCTCTAAGCAGCAGGGCTGCCAGTTGAGTTCCCACATGGGGCTGTTACGCTGCATCCTCTATAGCTAAGATGGTGAAAAACAGCTCCATCTGAAGCTGGGCTGCCGTGAGTGGCCAGCGACAGCGTAGGCTGCAGTGGGGCTGCAGTGGGCTACCATGAGCTACCATGAGTGGCAAGCAGCCAGCGTGAGTGGCCAGCAACCGGAGTGAGCTGCCATGAGCCACTGTGAGTGGCTGTCCAATGGACGGCAGCCGACTGCCTCACCCGAGAAGAGCGCAATGATCACAATACCAACATGGGCCAATGAAGCGACGTCCTCCACAACTAGGCTGAAGAACAAAAGGACGGCAACTTGTCTGTTCTTCTTCCCTGATTCCCCTGATTCCCCAACACTGTTCCCCTCCCCCAACTCCCCAATAAAATCTTAAAAAAACAAAACAAAAACCAAAACCAAAGAATACGAACAGAAAGCAAATTAGGCTATATGGAAAGCTGGCAAAAGTAAAACAAGTGGCCAACACATGAGGAGAACAACATAGAATGAATCAAGAAGTGGGTTCAAAGGGAAAGGAAAATTTTTAAAGAAAGTGTACAGGGAAGGGGAAAAAAAAATATGTTCAGGAGAATGAAAAATAAACCTATAAGGCTTTGCATAGGAATCAGAAAAGACTACTTATAGTAATAATAATGAGTAACCCATGGGAAAAATTACTCAAGAATTTATACTACAAGAGAACAAAACAAGATGACTGGTGAAATAATATACTATCAGTCGACTCCTGGTTGATAAAATACTATAGGTATCTAGGGACCTGGGAAGACCTGGGGTGTTTAAAATTACTCACATTAAGTGAAATTTCATTGTATCTGTCTTTGTCTGACATACTCCATTCAGCACAACACCCTCCAGGTCCATCCATGATGCTACAGATGGCAAGAACCCATTCCCTTCCCCGGCCGAGCAATATCCATTGTATTTATGCACCACCTCCTCTGTATCCATTCTTCCATTGACGGACCCCAGGCTGCCTCCACATCTTGGCCATTGTAAACAATGCTGCAATTGACTTATGGATGCACATGTCCCCTCAAAATAGCATTTTGGATTTCTTCAGATAAGTACACTAAAGTGGGATCACTGGGTGCTTCTTTGTCTCTTGCTATAGTCTTTGTTTTAAAGTCATTTTTTCTGGTATAAGTATTGCTATCCCAGCTTTTTTTTTTAATTTTCATGAAATATCTTTTTCCAAATAGAAATAAACTCATACATACAGTGCACATATTGATGGTTGCCAGGTGGGAGAGAGGTTGGAGATGAGTGAAAAAGGAATTAAGAAGTACAAATTGGTTATTACACAGTGGTCATGGGGATGTAGGGTATAGCATGAGGAATATAATCAATTATATTGTAATAACTATGTATGGTGTCAGATGGGTACTAGATTTGATGGGGTGATAGATGGGAGGAGTTTGGGGGAGGGGTGTAAATGGTGAGGGAGTAAGAAATACAAACTGATAGTTACAAAATAGTCATGGG
>NW_017733842.1:6658-9739 GCF_001890085.2 Hipposideros armiger | reverse complement strand
GCTGAGAGAAGCAAGGTGAAGAGTGAGATGAAGTAACAATTCTTCAACAAATAACTGTTCTCATTCAAACATAACTAAAAAAGGACCCACTAATGACATCAGTGGGAATATATAGCCCCAAAAGGAAAATATGATAAAAAAAGATTCAGAAACTATATTACCAAAACTAACTTCAGTAAAAATAGTATACATACGTACTTGTTTTTTAAACATTAGCCTTTTTTATGGTACATCTTAACATTATTTTCCAAATTTCTTCTATAGTTATTATGTGCTCAGGTTTTCTATTTTTGATTAAGTTAGTTTTCTATTTTTTTTCTTAAGTTAGTTTTGGTCATTGCCTCAAAAATCACCCTTCGGGCTAGAAGATCATTCAGTTTCTCTTGGCTTTCAATTTTTAAAACATTTTTTTATCTTTATTAAATTTATTGGGGTGATATTGGATTTCAAATTTATTGCCAATGAATTGCAAGAAATATTCTCTTAGAGTTCTCCTAATGTTTTACACATTATGTAAATGTTTTGTTATATTTCCGTTTCCTCAACCTATCCAAACACATCAAGGTGAAATCTTTAGAATTCTTTTACTGCCCCACTTCACACCCACATATAAAATCCCTAGAACCCTGATTCCTTAATTCCTGGGTTTTGGTGATCTACAATGGAGAAGTAATTCATTTGATTTAGATAATAGAAATTCTCTCTCTCTCTCTCTCTCTCTCTCTCTCTCTATATATATATATATATCTCTCTTTCCCCCCCCCCACACACATCCCTTTCCTTTCTCACTCCCTTCCCCTACTTCAACACCAAAACATTTAACTCAAGACAATTAATTGTTGGCTTTTTCCATTACAGAATGAATCATCTATTTCAAATAAAATGCTTAAAAATATGTAGTCACAACATCACCTTCAATTTACTACCTATCACTTTTTCTTCTTAAGATCTTGAGCTTTTTTTGGTTTTCATTTAGTTAGGACACAGATTTGAGTATATTTTTTAGATAAAGTATAAAGTGCTATACTCTCTGAACTCTTGAAATTTTGGAACTGTCTTTTCTTTGTCTGGTTAGACAGATGATATCTTGTCTGGATTATGATTTTTGGATTGCAGCCTCTCAGTCATCTATTAAAGTCATCTCACTGTTTTCTAGCATCCAATGTTGCAAGTGATGTTCTCAATATAGGAAAACTGTTATTTTTCTTTCTAGGTTATCTATTCTCTGGAAATTTATAAGATTTCCTTTTTATTCTTGAAATTCTGAGAAGTCACCAAGATAGACCTTGGAATATGGCTTTGTAAATTAATTCTCCCTGGTTCTCAGGAGGGTTTTCCAATTGACCAACTCAAGTCTATTATCAACCCAGTCAATTTTCTTGAATTATTTAAGTTATTACTACTCTATTCATATTTATCCTTATAGAACTCCTATTATTCATATGTATGTTTTCAAATGATTTTCTCTAAGACTCTTCTGCTTAATGATATTCATCACTTTGTATTTTTGCTCTGTTGTTAGAATCTTATACCACTTGGTCTTTACAAAAGAAACTTGTTTCTCATCACTGACTCTCCACTTCAGTAAGCGTAGGAAGACTGTTTCGGTGTGTGATCTGATTATAACTACTAATTTATTAAAATTGTCTTCTTGATTCTACCAAAAAGGGAGTCCCTTATTCTTATTCTCAATAATTGGCTCTCCTTAATTAAGTTGTTATTGTTCTTTCTTTGTTTATGGACTTATGGCCCCATTGCACATGTACAGTTCAGGGGGCAATAATATCTTTATCCTTGCTCTTTACCAGGATAGAGCCACAGTCCAGAGAATGGCTGAAAGCACAAAATTGTGCACTTGAATGCTGGTAATGAAGAAATGGGTAGCTGTTAACACTTTGATAAGGTACAAAGGAGCAGTTTGGCTTTCAGTTTCTCCCAGTGCAAGCAATAACTCTGTCCAAATCCCAGAGCCTGGGGTACTCCAGCTGACAGTGCAGTTTATCTTCAGGCTCTTGGGCATCCCCAGGTTTGCACAGGAAATGGTCAGGTGCTGTTGCTCCCTGAGCAAATGTACTATCTTTTTGGTGACACTGTCAGGATCTAGGAAAGCCNTTTTTTTTTTAACAGCTTAATTAAGATACAAAGATAGAGACATAATTCAAAAACCATACGAATTACCATTTAAAGTGCACACTTCAATGTTTTTTAGTAAATTAACAGCACTGTGCCATCATCATCACACTCTTATTTTACACATTTTCATCACCCACAAAACAAAACTCATCCCTAGGCAACTGCTAAACAACTTTCTGCAGTTTTTCCTATTTTGGACATTTCAAATAAATGGAATCATGTAATATACAATATGTACTCTTTGTGACTGGCTGCTTTCACTTAGCATAATGTTTAAAAGATTCATCCATGTTCTAGCATGTATCAATATTTCATTCTTCCTTATTGTCAAATAATATTTCATTGTGTAGCTAGACCATATTTGACTTATCCATTAATTAGTTGATGGGCATTTGGGTTGTTTCCACTTTTTGTCACAAGCTGAATAATTCTGTATGAATAATAAAGCCATGAATGTTCATGTACAAGTTTTTGTGTGGACATATCTCTTGGGTGTATATGTAAAAGTGGAATTACTGAGTCATGTGGTGACTTGATGTTGTCAATTTTTTTTGAAGAACTATCAAACTGCTTCCCAAAGTGGTTCTACCTGATTACATTCATTTTACCTCCTAGTAGGTGTGACGTGATATCACATTGTAGAATTCGTTTGCATTTCTCTGTTGATTAATGATGTGGAACATCTGTTTATGTGCTTATTGGCCATTTGTATATCTTCTTTGGAGAAATGTCTGTTTAGATCCTTTGCCCACATTCTGGATACATGTCATTTGCATTGTCTTCAACTTAACTCTTAGCAAGAAGTCTGTGGTGGGCTACCAAGACAGAACTGGGAAAGGGAGGTAGTTATCATCAGATGGAGAACCATAAAGCCTGTGATATAAAGTCTTCTGCTGTGAGGCTTGCCAATCCCGGAACACCAAAACTGATGGAAATTCCATCCCAGAG
>NW_017733842.1:0-4018 GCF_001890085.2 Hipposideros armiger | reverse complement strand
TTTCTCTAAAAATAAAATGAGTATAAACTGACATTTATTTATCAAAGCTTCTGATCTCATAAAAGTGTAAAATGTCGTTACTTTACTATTAGGTGTTCTGATTGTTGAAAATACAGTGACACTCTCTACTGCCTTAGTGTCTTTCATCTGGGAATGTCAAAGTGTTTCATAAACTCCTACTGATTACTCAAGCCGCCCAGCACCATTGTAAGGTATGGACAGTATTATCATCTCTTATTTAAGGTTTGGAAACAGAAGGACACTAGGTTATAAACTGAAGGACAGACTCCAGTTAAGGCAATGGCAGAGCAAGAGCAAAGGTAGCCTTGTCTGGGCTTTGTTTTTAAGGATGTCCAGCCCATTTGAAGGGCCTCCCTCTGCATGCCAAATAATTATGCACTATAAGAAATCTCATTTTGCCTGAAGGGCAGAATAAAACACTTCCCACTCATTCTTCCCTTCTCCTGAGTCCAATGTTGCCCAAAGAGAGAGAAGTGGAAGAGCCTCCTCATCTGTCTGCATCTCAGGAATACAGACCTTCCAAAGGCCAATGAAAAAACCATGGAGAAGATGCTCACAGATTTTTTAGCAGTTTTTGTAGACATAGTTTGTGTGAAAGCTCATTGTAAAGCACCATATCTTAGTAATATATTATTTTAATAATGAAAATGCTTTTATACATCCACTAATTCAATAAATATTTATTAAGCATCTACTATGTACCAGGCACTCTTCTAGGCAATGGGGATACAGCGGTGACTAAAATAAAGTCATTGCCCTCTAAAAGCACAAATTTTAAAGGAAGTGGAGGTGGGAAGAGACAATAAGCAGAAAAAAACATATGAGGTAGGGAAAGCTAAGAAGCACAATAAGGTAGGGAGACAGGGAGAGATGGGGAGGCCATGCTGTTTTATGTAGATGCCAGGGAGTTGGGATCCAATCAGAAGCATAGAGGAAGTAGGGGGGCTAGTCCATGGACATGGGTGGGGCGATCTTCCTGGCAAAGGAAACAACAATGGCAAAGGTCCTGAAAAAAAGTGTGCTTGGCATTTTCCAAGGTCAGCAAGGAGGCCAGGCTGGCTGAGAGAAGCAAGGTGAAGAGTGAGATGAAGTTAGAGAGGTGGGGCATGGGATAGAGCACCACTCAGATGACATAGGGCTTATTGCCCATAGGGAGGTTTCCCGCTTTATTCTGAGTGATCAGTGATGCAACTGGATGGTTTTGAGCAGAGAAGTGACATGATAAGACTTACATTTTTAAAAGGTCATTCTAGCTGCCATATGAAGAATAGACCACAAGGATGCTAGCAAGAGGTTGTTGAAATACTCTAGACTTGAACTAGGGTATAGCAATGAGACCCCAGAGGGAATATTAAGTGGTAGTTGGATAGATGAGTCTTGAATGCAAAACGGAGAGCCAGGCTGGGCCTATGAGTGTGGGCTGGGTGAGATAACCGAGTGCAGGAATATAGAAGGGGTGAGAAGGAATACAAGCTGAGACATTGGTACTTCAATATGTGTAGGTAGGAAATAGAGAAAGATCCCTAAAAAGAAACTAAGGAGTGAACAGGGAGGTTGGAAATCAACCAAGAGGGCAGTGTCCTGGAGGTCAAGTAGAAAAAAAAAGTTTCAAGAAAGAGAGAATCATCAATTTCATGAAATGCTGCTGAGTTAAATTGGGCCTGAAAATTGAACATTAGATAATGTAACATGGGTCTCCCTAGAGACATTTAAAAGAACAATTTTATGAGAATAATGGAAATAAAAGTCTAACCATAATACAATTAATTTTTTGCAAAAATCTCTTATCTCCCTTTATATTACTAAATTCTATAGTACTTAGGTCTGTTTCTTTCTTATGAGAAAAATGTTCTCCATACATTTTAAAAATTCTGTGTCTTAATTTCTTTTTTCTATAAAATGGTATAGTATTTATGCCTAATTTACTGGTTTAATGATTGGTTTAAAATGAGTTAATATTTTTAAATCCTGGGAATACTGTCTGGTACTAAGTAAGTGCTCAATAAATATTACAACTGAGAAAATGGTCTGGATAAAACAGGGACAGAGATAAATCTGACCTATTTTCCAATAGTATGGAGAATAAGATAGTGAGATGAACCCTTCTGAAGAACAAAATATTTTTATATCTTTCAAAATATACTTAGTCAGCTGGCAAGAAATTAAAAAATCTCTAGAGATTAAAATGTTAAGTGGATTTTCACCCTGTCTTAGCTCAGATGACGCAGAAGCAGAACCTGAGGCAGGGATTCAGATGCATGGATACAGTCTCAGCTAAAGCCGTATCTGGTTTGATGCAGGGAGCAGAGTGGGGAAGAGAACCGGAGCATGAATTTCCCTATGTTCCTCCATTGGGACAGGAGGACCAGGTTTTTTTGTTTGTTTGTTTGTTTTTTTAAGATTTTTATTGGGGAATTGGGGGGATGGGAACAGTGCTGGGGAATTGGGGGAAGGGGAACAGACAAGTTGCTGTGTTGTTTTGTTCTTCAGTCTAGTTGTGGAGGACGTTGCCCCACTGGCCCAAGTTGGCACCACCATTGCGCTCTTCCCGGGTGAGGCAGATCAGTCGCCGGCTTCTGGACCGCCGCTCACTGCAGCTGCTGGCCGCTCACGCTGGCTGCTGGCTACATACAGTAGCCCATGGCAACCCACTGCCACAGGGGCTGCAGCCTACGCCATCGCCGGCGACCCAAAGCAGCCCAGCTCCAGGTCGAGCTGCCGTTCAGCATCTTAGCTGAAGAGGGCAGCGTCACTGGCCCTCATATGGGGGATCCGAACCGGGGCCCTCTGGCATTCCAAGCCAGTTCTTAACCATCGCGCCACTCGGCCGGCCCAGGACCAGGTTTTTGAACTCCCATTCTCAGTCTTTGTCTATGGACTGATGCAGTTTACACTGAGTGAGTTGGCTCCCATCCCCCCTCACAGCGACTATTCTTCAGAAAAAAAGAGGCAGCTGTAAACTTGTAGCAGCCAAACTCATATCAGCTGGGGGATAGAAGACCAGCCCTGGAAAGGGATGTGAGGAGATAACTGAGTCACCACAGAGATGATTACAGCCCCCTGCTTGCACCACTCAGCTACATTTGCTTTCACATTAACTTCCCTCCAACTAGTTACAGCATCTACAGAAGACTATGACCTTATTTCCTGTGAAAATTTACAAGGGAAGTATTATTGGAATGATTATTGGAAGTATTATTTGTCTTGGATCTCCAAGACAAAACTGATACTCATCTAGCTTTCCATCACCCTAGGAAAGCACTTCTGTAGTGTAATGGCTTGCCTAGTGGGTTGACCCAGATTTTCATTCCTGAAGAAGCATGGCCCTTCATCAGGCCATGATTGCTTTACATGCCCAGATGCAGCTAAAATGGGATATAAAGATGGCAAAAAATGCCCCAGTGGTTTACTTTTCTACTAGGCACATTCTACCCAGCCCCCTTACATAATAGCAGTCATATTTCCTCATGAAGATTAGGATCGGTTACACCTTCCAGTATATCTGTATTCTGTGCCTGCTCTTCTACATGCACAGGAATTCAAAATCCCAGATGGCAGCTGCATCTTTAAATTTAGGCAGACTCTTACTCTATGTTTTGGTGGAAGGACCTCATCCCCACTAAGACCTCTAGACCCACTGAGCCTAAACTTGTGGGGACAGGAAACACAAATTCCCCCAAGTAGTTCACTGGGAAGGAGAGTAAATAGGATCAGTTCTATTTTCACCCCTTGATTTCTGAATCTATTTATTATACCTATTGGGGACACATAAAAAATAGTGGCAGTTGGTTTAAGGGGTGTACTGCATTTTAAAGAATAGCCCTATAGTTGAAGCCTTGGTATCCTAGCCAGGTCTTGCTTGGTAACAAATCACATCTACCCCATCATTAGAGAATAGTCTTCAGCTCACAGGAGTCACCTGACCCAGGAGGCTCTGCACTCTGCCATTCCAGGGAGTGGTACAGGGTAGACTTTAGCCGGTGATTGAATGACATAA
>NW_017733841.1:22271-23186 GCF_001890085.2 Hipposideros armiger | reverse complement strand
AAAAAACTCTTACAGTTCAGTAGTTAAATAAAATAAAATATTTTAAAATGCATGATTTTTAATAAATACTTCATATAGATAAATGCGTAGCTGAATAAACACATGAAAAGATGTTCAACATGATTAATCATCAAAGAAATACAAATTGATGCTACAATATATCACTACACACCCTATAAAATGAGTAACATTGAAAAGGCAGGAAGTGCCAAGTGTTGACAAGGATGTAGAATAACCAAAGTCTCAAACATTGCTGGTAACGTGTAACATTGTACAACTTTGCAGAAATGTTTGGCAATTTCTTATAAAGTTAAACATACACTTAGCATGTTACCCAATAATAATAAAAAACAGATGTCCAGAAAGATTTGTAAATAAAAGTTTATAACAATTTTATTGAAAATAACACCTTGAAACAAGTGAAATGCTCACGGGCTTTGTGAATGGTATATGCATACAATGGCATACCAGTCAGAAATTAAAATAATCAGATTACTGATATGCACAACAGCATGTATGAATTTCAAAAATATTATGCTCTCAAAAGTACACAAACTCCAAATTGTATATACCATATGATCCTATTCATATGACATTCTAGAACAGGCAAAGCTAATCTACAGTGGCAGAAAGCAGATCAGTGATTGCCTGGGGTTGGGGGTGAGTAGGGGTAAATTAACTATAAAGGGACAGGAGGGAACTTCTCTGGATGATGAAAATGTTCTATATCTTGATTGGATTAGTATTCACAAGGGTATATATGTTTGTCAAAACTCATACAACTGTACAATAAATATAAGCATAATTTATTCTATGGAGATTATTCCTCTATAAAGTCTACTAAAAAGCCAGCACTTTGAATAAGATATAGAAATTCATTTAGAACTTGTTTGCTTGGTAAGAGTTGAAAAAAAA
>NW_017733841.1:14598-18516 GCF_001890085.2 Hipposideros armiger | reverse complement strand
ATTAGCGCCATGGTTCTGTCAAGCCCAGTTATTGACTTGGAAAACATTTTCTTGTCTCCCACCTCTGTACAAAGTATTCACAAAGCTTTGTGATGTAGAACTCTAATATCTAAGACAATTGCCAATTGTCTCAAATTCTTCTAGGGCCTGTCTTTCTCCTTAAACTGGAATAAAGGAGCACATATTCAAACTGTATACTTGGATGAACTAGTTTCCTGATTAAATATGCAGAGTAAATTCCAACACTGGTCCCAGGTGATATGTTGGGTGTTAAATTTCCTAAAATAATTTTTTTACCAGTTTCTCAGCCATGATTCTATCTTGGTTTTAAACGCCAATCCATATTGTACAAAGTCTCACCCCAGCTGGCTAAGCTGAGGGAGCAAGAAATGAAAATCAGATATGATTCTCATGCAATAAATATGGAACTTATGACTTCAGTGATGGAACATTGGAGAACTGAGGGATGAGGAATTTTTAGGTTCCTGGAGAATTACCTTCTTCCAAAAACAACTTGATTTGCATGGGTTGTGATATTTTGAGATTATGAGATGTGGGTTAAAATAAAATCTCAGGGCTCATAAGTCTGGTAAAACCACAACATTCTGTGTTAAATGAAATTTCTGGCGGCAGCAAGCTTTGCATTGCTTTTACCTGAAACCATAATGAGATAAATCAAGTTTGCATGTGGGTAGAGAAAAAAGAAAATAAATCACATAACCAAGTAAGCAGGCAGTCACAGTGGTGCAGGGTGTGCCCAACACGTAAGCAAGAAACCTGGAGAAAGTTGCAGTGAGCCAATGAGCCAGTACTATTGTGTCAGCCAGTTTCTCCCCAAAGAATTGAGTATTCATGTCCCATTATCCAGGGGGAGGGCATAGGGGTAAGTCTGCATACTTGCGAACAGCATGGCCTTGGCAGGAAAAGACCATTATGAGAACATGCTGGTTACATCAGCCAAAGTGCAGTTCGGCCATATTCAGTCAAACTAATCCCTATTTGTCTCTCCCCTGCCCCTTTTGTTTAGCTTTCTTAGTGACTTCTTTTTATCCAACTCCCATGTAGCTCAAGATTTTAGTTTTCCTTCAATATCTTTACTTTTTATCACTAAAAATTCATCCTCAGTTTGGAAAGATGAAGGAGAGACACTTTTCCCTATTTCTCGCACTAAGTACAGTTAAATATCCCATACACTAAATATAAAACAAACAACAGAAGGTGCTGAATGGTACAGAGAAGAAGACAGACTGGGTGAGAACTGTGGACCCAAGGAATGACATCATAGTGAGATCCCTGGGTTTTCTTTCTCCCTCATACATCCAAGACTCGGAGCTGAAGAAATCAGCCAACAGAAGATACTAATAGGCACACACAATTAAACCTCAACAAGAAGCTAGTTTTCTCTACCCAAAGGGCCATGAAAGGCAGTCTAGACAAGAAAAACTCAACTGCAAACAAATACCACAGAAAAAGCCTGCTGCTTCATGCCCACCCTACCACACTCCGGGTCAGCAAAGGCCAAATGGGAAGCCTAGACTTCCACCCTGAGCCAGCTGTAGATGTGCCCCTCCACACCCCCACCTGCTGGTGTGATGTCAGAGAAGGCTGAGTGAGGAATGGGGAAATCCATCTCCATCAAGCATTGATAAATCCCACCTTACTCTGCAGGAGTCAGGGCATACCACATGGGGCATCTGGACTTCGATCCCCCACACTGTGGGAATAAAACCCTCTCACTCTCCATGCTTCAGTGGTGCCAGGTGAGGCCATGTGGAAAGTCAGTATTTTTAGTACTGTCCAAGGGTAAGTAGCCCAAACCTACCTGGCCCCACATGTCAGTGGAGGCCACATGGAAAGCAATAAGCAGGCATTCTAGCCAGAGTAAAGGTCTAGTGAGAAGCCCGAATTATCACCTCTGCCTAGAAATAAAGTACCCCTCAATAACCACACTGCACCATGGTGTCAACAGAGGTCTGATGGGAATCCTGGATTCCTACCCTCTCCTACCAGTAATGAAGAGGGGCTCCCACATCTCTTGCCAGTTTCAGAGGAGGGCTGCTAGAACAAAAGATTTATATGACTCAGTTTCATAACATAATCCTCAAAATGTCCAGGATGAATTACAGATCACTCATCATATCAAGAACCAGGAAAATCCTAACTTGAATGAGAGTGACAATCAATAGACACCCATGTCAAGATGGCATAGATATTGGAATTAAGGAATTTAATATAATTCTTAGCAGACATTACCGTATACTAGAAGCAATGTGTGACACGGGACATTGTCATGACGGAGGATGATTTATGGCACACTTTAAAACATACTTTCTCTCAACTGTAGCTCACACCCGACTGGCTGCACCAAACTAGTTGGAACTTGTCACACACTGTTACTAAGGCTGGATGCTCTGCTTCCTGTTGAAGGTCCCCACCTTTCTGTTGGACGGCACTCCACAGCAGTAGTCACTGTACTTTGTGATCACAATGGAAAGGCTCTGTGATGCACATCGCTTCTGGTATGGCAATTTCTGACAAATAAAAATATCACGGTGTGTCCTCACTCACCTTGTTCACCAGATCTGGCACCATGCAACTTCTGGCTCTTCCCCAAAGTCAAAATGATCAGGACATCGAGACAGCCATGACAATGCAACTTAAAGACATTCATGAAAGGGGACTTTCATAACTGCTTCAGAAAGTGGCAAGAACGGTGGGATAAGTGTGTTCAAAGTAATAGGGAGTATTTTTAGGGGGGTTAACGGCAATATGTCTTTACTGTAATAATTTTTTNGATTGCCTGGGGTTGGGGGTGAGTAGGGGTAAATTAACTATAAAGGGACAGGAGGGAACTTCTCTGGATGATGAAAATGTTCTATATCTTGATTGGATTAGTATTCACAAGGGTATATATGTTTGTCAAAACTCATACAACTGTACAATAAATATAAGCATAATTTATTCTATGGAGATTATTCCTCTATAAAGTCTACTAAAAAGCCAGCACTTTGAATAAGATATAGAAATTCATTTAGAACTTGTTTGCTTGGTAAGAGTTGAAAAAAAAATGTGATGGCTCTAAAGGGCCTTCTAGTCCCCTCTTATAGAACTTTTCATTACAATTATTTTACCATCTGATTTCCAGAGTATAAAATGTTTTTATATTTTATACTTCAAGACAAATCAACAGCAATGGTGAGGACCTGTTGACCTCTGTTGGTGCCCAGTGTTTTCTTCTGCAGCTTTGACTTGCAGGACAAAAAGAAAGTTCAAGGATAAAAAGGCTCCAGGCTCCAATGAGAATACAGATTATTCTAGAGTCATGGGAACTTATGATAAACAGAACTGGTTTTAAACTTGTCTTATCCATTAATGACCATTATATTGCAATGGTAACACCACAGTTGGTTTTAAATCTGTCTACTTGATCAGTGACAACTCACTTCAGTGAACACACCTTTGCCACCAAGACAAAACAGGCTCTAAAAATGCCATCACCTACTTCTGCTTCCATTAGAAAGACAGAATGTGCTTCTAAGATTGACTTCAACTCACTCCTCCTTCTATAACCATCTCAACCCAAACAAAGTTTTCATAAAGCCTGTCAATCTGCTTGCTCTGAGATTGCGCCCAATCATCAGGGATAAATCCTCTCCACTAGGCACTGTGTTGTCATTAATACATTACTTTATTCCGTCTTCATGACAATCCTGAACCGGTACTTCAATATTGTCATTTTACAGATGAAAAATGGGCACAGAAAGATGCTGTAACTTCCCAAAAGTCACAAAGCTATTCCATAATAGGCCAGGGAATTGAACCTGAGTAGAACATGGTAGTCTACACTCTAATCCATTGTGCAATAAAGAATGTACTTGAAGGTATATAACAACTTTATGTAATTTTCAGGGCTGTTTA
>NW_017733841.1:6721-10883 GCF_001890085.2 Hipposideros armiger | reverse complement strand
GCTTTCACTTGGGGAAAAAAAAGCAGTCTCATTTACTTTGTGCCAGCGATCTCTCATCTCCAAATCCATCTTCCATTTCCCTTCTTTTGATACTGGATCTGCACCCTGTAAACATTTTTCTTTTTGCAGATGACACAACGTTAAGTGTTGTCAGCAGATGGCTGTAGAGAACTCTGCAGGAAAAAAATAGGCTTTGGTCCAGTGCGCTTTCTCTAACTGCTCCCGTCATGCACACTATCCAGTGGTGCGTGAGGTACCCGGTGGCGCCCCCTCCCCAGCAGTGAGTTCTGCTGAACGGCACCGCCCATGGGTTAATTCCTGGGGCACTTCAGAGGGCAGCTTCTCAGCAAATTCCATGAAGCAACACTTCCCTATGGACAGTTTTGCAAGCACCCAGAAAGCGGTTTCCTGGCAATTTTGCCCGGCAATATACCTCAGAGAACATCGCCATCTAATGGGTCATGGCCATGGCCAAACACCCTCTCTATTGGTGGGGAGGAGTATCTTCAAAAAGTTTAAATTCAATAGTAACTGACAATACAAGTACAAACTTGTTTCAGAAAAATCATGATATAATAATGTAGGAAATCTGCTCCACTATCTTCAAAAAATATGATCCCACAACTTTTCTTTAAGTAGACATTCTTTTTATTTAAAAAAAAATCTTCCCAACATCAAATCTGCTATTTCCATGAGTTCTAATAAACTTAACAACAAAATAGTCATATGTACAGGTATATTTGACTTTTGCTACTTCATAATAGATAATGTTCAAAATTCCTATAAGTAATTAGAATACAAATTTTAATGATTGAAGTTTGGCATGCTAATAAATCAGCTATATCATAAATGCAAATTGGTACTAATAAAATTTATTAAATTAGATGTTTTAAAGGCAATTACAGGTGACCCTTAAACAATACTGGTTTGAACTGCAGGGATCCACTTATAAGCAGATTATTTAAAAATTATTTTAAAAATATTCACTTACTGCCAACACAAATATAACATCTAAAAGAATAAATATTATCAAACTAATTTGTTTNTGAGGAAAGTCTGTGCTATTATAAATTGAGCAGAGATGTCCATTCACCTAAAATCATTTTGTCTTTTTCCTGGGCCAGTATCCCATCCTTACTTGCTGGGATGTGTGGCCATGCAGCTGAGTTTTAACTAGTGGGATCTGAGCAGAAATAATATAGGCCACTTCCAACCTGGCCTCCAAATTCCACATTTGGTCCTCTATGTCCTTTCTTTCTCTGTTGTTATAACACAACAAGCACAGCCCTAGAGGCTGCAGAGATACAAGCTGCCCAAGCTGGAATGGACTTTGCTCCCTGAACGCTAGAGAGTCATAATCTGGAACAGCCACCAGGACAGTTATTGATCAAGGGGTAAACTTCTGTTTTTGTCTAGCCATTACTAGGTTATTTCTTACCACAGTCTAGTGTATCCTAACCAATACACAGACCCCTCTGATTAGATATGTTAAATAGTAGTGTTTGTTCTGTAATAATGGTGTCTCCATGGAGTGTACTTGAAAAAGGGAATACAGTACCACTTGCACTCCAATTCCAAAATTCTATCTGGATGCCTGAATGATCCTCTGAGTTCATCCAGGAGAGGAGCTGCCTCCCTTTTCTGAATAATTCCCATTATTTATCTACTCATTCCTTTTCCATCTTACTTTTCTCTTTCCCCCAGCTCCAAGAATATTTATTATTTTGGTGGACAGGCAGAAAGTTTTGTGTTACTCATCAAATACTTTAAAAAAAATGTTAAAGAGATAAAAATATCATTAGTTGAACATTTTGGAAATAAGTAAGAAAATAAGTAATGCCCTAGCTTATTAACTGAGAGAAGAGCAAAGAATACAAAGAAAAGCAAAGGTAGGGGAATCTCTATTACTATTTCCAAATATTACTCTACAGCATTTCCAGTCCTCTGTCAAATGGGTCATATACTAAGAACTGCATTACCTCTTAGCATCTCAGTAATTAGCTTGAGTCTGATCCAGAATTTAAAAAACTATAATACTTACAAATGATTAGTATTTTTTGATAGTGAGGTATTTGGTGAAAGCATATATGTTTATTGAATACCTGATATATATGCCAATCACTGTTTTCGGTATTGAAATTTCCAGAAGTACAAATACTTGTAGTGGATGACCAACAATCTCTATTTTCTTCCAAGATGCAAATATCCATGGTTCAACGTGATAGAGACTGTGGCAAGGTTCTGTAATTCTCCACAGATGTTTCCATGAAGTTGCTATTGTGCCCCTGGACACATCTAGCTGTGCTGATATGTGAAAAGATGAATGCAGTTCCTCTTGCATTGTTTCTGGAAAGCGATTAGCGCCATGGTTCTGTCAAGCCCAGTTATTGACTTGGAAAACATTTTCTTGTCTCCCACCTCTGTACAAAGTATTCACAAAGCTTTGTGATGTAGAACTCTAATATCTAAGACAATTGCCAATTGTCTCAAATTCTTCTAGGGCCTGTCTTTCTCCTTAAACTGGAATAAAGGAGCACATATTCAAACTGTATACTTGGATGAACTAGTTTCCTGATTAAATATGCAGAGTAAATTCCAACACTGGTCCCAGGTAATATGTTGGGTGTTAAATTTCCTAAAATAATTTTTTTACCAGTTTCTCAGCCATGATTCTATCTTGGTTTTAAACGCCAATCCATATTGTACAAAGTCTCACCCCAGCTGGCTAAGCTGAGGGAGCAAGAAATGAAAATCAGATATGATTCTCATGCAATAAATATGGAACTTATGACTTCAATGATGGAACATTGGAGAACTGAGGGATGAGGAATTTTTAGGTTCCTGGAGAATTACCTTCTTCCAAAAACAACTTGATTTGCATGGGTTGTGATATTTTGAGATTATGAGATGTGGGTTAAAATAAAATCTCAGGGCTCATAAGTCTGGTAAAACCACAACATTCTGTGTTAAATGAAATTTCTGGCGGCAGCAAGCTTTGCATTGCTTTTACCTGAAACCATAATGAGATAAATCAAGTTTGCATGTGGGTAGAGAAAAAAGAAAATAAATCACATAACCAAGTAAGCAGGCAGTCACAGTGGTGCAGGGTGTGCCCAACACGTAAGCAAGAATCCTGGAGAAAGTTGCAGTGAGCCAATGAGCCAGTACTATTGTGTCAGCCAGTTTCTCCCCAAAGAATTGAGTATTCATGTCCCATTATCCAGGGGGAGGGCATAGGGGTAAGTCTGCATACTTGCGAACAGCATGGCCTTGGCAGGAAAAGACCATTATGAGAACATGCTGGTTACATCAGCCAAAGTGCAGTTCGGCCATATTCAGTCAAATTAATCCCTATTTGTCTCTCCCCTGCCCCTTTTGTTTAGCTTTCTTAGTGACTTCTTTTTATCCAACTCCCATGTAGCTCAAGATTTTAGTTTTCCTTCAATATCTTTACTTTTTATCACTAAAAATTCATCCTCAGTTTGGAAAGATGAAGGAGAGACACTTTTCCCTATTTCTCGCACTCAGTACAGTTAAATATCCCATACACTAAATATAAAACAAACAACAGAAAGTGCTGAATGGTACAGAGAAGAAGACAGACTGGGTGAGAACTGTGGACCCAAGGAATGACATCATAGTGAGATCCCTGGGTTTTCTTTCTCCCTCATACATCCAAGACTCGGAGCTGAAGAAATCAGCCAACAGAAGATACTAATAGGCACACACAATTAAACCTCAACAAGAAGCTAGTTTTCTCTACCCAAAGGGCCATGAAAGGCAGTCTAGACAAGAAAAACTCAACTGCAAACAAATACCACAGAAAAAGCCTGCTGCTTCATGCCCACCCTACCACACTCCGGGTCAGCAAAGGCCAAATGGGAAGCCTAGACTTCCACCCTGAGCCAGCTGTAGATGTGCCCCTCCACACCCCCACCTGCTGGTGTGATGTCAGAGAAGGCTGAGTGAGGAATGGGGAAATCCATCTCCATCAAGCATTGATAAATCCCACCTTACTCTGCAGGAGTCAGGGCATACCACATGGGGCATCTGGACTTCGATCCCCCACACTGTGGGAATAAAACCCTCTCACTCTCCATGCTTCAGTAGTGCCAGGTGAGGCCATGTGGAAAGTCAGTATTTTTAGTACTGTCCAAGGGTA
>NW_017733841.1:0-2151 GCF_001890085.2 Hipposideros armiger | reverse complement strand
GGGGGGGGGGATGGTGGGGTGGGTAGCAGCTGCCTGAAGTTCTAATAATGTTCAGACCCACTTGGGAAAGAGTTAGTTTTCATATAGATGATATCTAAGATATGTTATTTTATAGTAAATGCCAATAGTACCAGCGAGCTATAAAGAGTAAATTGTAAATTGGCCCACCTGTTAAGCTCTGCCATGTCACTTCAGCAGCTTTTAAGAACCATTTCTGCCAGTAGAGTTGGAAAATTTTTATGGGAGTTAAATGACGTTAGAAAAAGCAGAGTCGAAACAGAAATCCTTCTGGAACAGCTTTTACATACTACTTTACAGCTTACGATGTGTTGTGCATGCAACCTCAGCTGATGGCCTGTTTATTCCCATCCAATCATGTTGGATGGAATACAATTCCATGTCTTAGATGATGCAGCAGTCCATAAAAATCAGCTTGGCCCTAACCATAAAAATACAATCTGAATTCAACTTTTGAGAAACCACAGATTTTCCTCTTAGGGAATGGACTGTTTGTGGGCAGGCTGTCTCTTTTATAAGAAAATCATTTTCCAACGGAGCATTTCCACAGGCTGAAACTGAAAATTCCAGTACTTTCACTGCTTGAGCATAATATTTGAAAGGAATATTCCAAAAACTAAGCATCAACTATTTTCTTGTTTTTGCGGTTTAAACACCAATCTGAAGCCCTATGTAAAAATTCTACTCAAGGACTGAGTTTCCTTATTGGATAAATCAATGGCTTGTAAGTCTTGCAGAAACCCTAGCTTTCACTTGGGGAAAAAAAAGCAGTCTCATTTACTTTGTGCCAGCGATCTCTCATCTCCAAATCCATCTTCCATTTCCCTTCTTTTGATACTGGATCTGCACCCTGTAAACATTTTTCTTTTTGCAGATGACACAACGTTAAGTGTTGTCAGCAGATGGCTGTAGAGAACTCTGCAGGAAAAAANTATAGATAGATAGATAGATAGATAGATAGATAAATAGATAGATAGATAGATAGATATCTCCAGAGAGAGAGAGAGAGAAAGAGAGAGAGAGAGAGAGATTTATTTGAAGAATTAGCTCATATAATTATGGAGGCTGAGAAGTCCTACTATCTGCTGTCTGCAAGGCTGAAGGCTCAGGAAAGCAGATGATGTAGTTTAGTCAGAGTCTGAAGGTCTGAGAACCAAAAAAATCTGTGTAAGTCCCAGGCTGAGGGCAGGAAAAAACCATGGTCCCAGCTCAGCAGTCAGACAGAAGGGCAAATTCTCCCTTTTTCCGCCTATTTTGTTCCTTTCAGTGGGGTTGGATAATACTCATCGCATTAGAGAGGGCAATCTGCTTTACTGGGTCCACTGATTCAAATGCTAACATCACGTAGAGCCACTCTCACACACACCCAGAAACAATGTTTAGTCAAATATCTGGCTACCCCATGCCCCAGTTAAGTTGATACACATCACAAAAGATAAGTGACCCATCAAACTTTAAGTTAAATAACTAATTTTCTTTTTGATCTGAAGTATTTTCCTTCCTTAAAGAATTCTCAGTATCTATAGTTACTTGAAAAAGAAGCCCAAAATTATTTTACTGAATTTGATTGTATTTAAGATACCATTTCACTGCAAATACTGTTGCTTTTCTTTCTCTTTTTAGATTCATATTTTATTGAGTCTTTATTTATGAGATAATGTTGTGATTCAGAAGCAATACAAGGCTTTTTACAGAATTTTTTCCCCTTGAGATAAGACTATAAAAGTTATCATAAACCTCTCCACTCTTAAAAGCGAGTTGGCAGTCCCCACAGGGTTTCAGAACCATTAGCTCTCTTCAATTGTATGGTCATTATCTTAACATGATATCTTTCACCCGGTTTTTAATCTCAAGACAAAAAAAATAATAATTGTCAATGACTAATTTTTCAATTTAAACAAATATAAAAATATAAATTTATCACTTTCCAGTTTTATTGGTTTTATTTGGAGGTTTGTGAATCTCAGGGAAGGGTTCTGTTAGAAAAAAAAAGGAGGGGAGGGTATCAATTTGAAAATAAAATAAAAGAAGAGAAGGAAATTCTTCTCTTATGCAGCAGCACTAACTTGTTATAATATTTGTAAGAAAATGTTTATATATATATATATATATATATATATATATATATATATA
>NW_017733840.1:0-7547 GCF_001890085.2 Hipposideros armiger | reverse complement strand
GGTAGTCAGCGTCATTGCTCAGAGCCACCTCCCACCACCCACCCTGCCCCCACCCCCACCTAACTGGGCGGATCCCTGCAGGGATAAACAGAGCCACTCAAACACACAGGCTCTGAATCTGGTTGCAGGAAGAGCTTTGGGACTGCAGTAGCTCTCCATATTCCCCCTCTGAGGTGGTTCCCTGAGACCCAGGTGGCCTGCTTACAGAGGAGAAGCACACCTCCCCAGGGAACACCCATCATGTGAGATGCTGGAACAGTGCAAGAGAAAATATAACACTACAGCATGAGAGAGAATAAAAGGCTGCAGTTGGAGAGAAAATAAAACATTCCAACAATGCCGACTGAAAAGCAAAAAAAAAAAAAAAAGAAAGAAAGAAACAGAGGGGAAAATAATAGAATACCACCGCACTGAAATAACAGAAACAACAAAAAGGCAAAGCAACAATTAAAACACCAAGATACCAGAAAACAAAAGCTAGAATGATAGGAAATGCTCATATATCAATAATCACCCTAAATGTGATTGGACTGAACTCACCAAATAAAAAGGCACAAAGTAGCAGATTGAATAAAAAGTAAAGCCAACCATATGCTGCCTCCAAGAGACACATCTCAGCTACAAAGACAAACATAGACTCATAGTGAAAGGGTGGAAATTGATGTTCCAAGAAAATGGTATTCAGACAAAAGCAGGTGTATTCATATTTATATCAGATGAAACAGATTTCAGGATAAAAAAGGTAACAAGAGACAAAGATGGACATTTTATAATGATAAAGGGAACTATACAACAAGAAGACATAACACTCATCAATATTTATGCCCCAATCAGGGAGCACCAAAATATACAAGGTAACTATAAGAGAATTAAAGGGAGAAATTGAACAAAACACAATTATAGTAGGGGGCTTAATACATCATTTGCAGCTATGGATAGATCATCCAAACAGAATATTGATGAACAAATCCCAGGATAATTGACACATTAGATGAAATGGACATTACTGGCATTTAAGAGCACTTCATCCTAGAACATCAAACTATAAAATCTTCTTTAGTGCACACTGAACATTCAAAAGGATAGGCCATATATTAGGACATAAACTAGCCTCAGCAAATTTAAGAAGATTGAAATCATACCAAGCATATTTTGTGATCACAATGCTTTCAAATTGGATATGAACTGCAAAAAGAAAGTATAAAACACCCCAAATATGTGGAGATTAAGGAACATACTTTTAAAGAATGACTGGGTCAAAGAAGAAATAGGAGGAGAGATCAAAAGACACATAGAAACAAATTAGAATTAACGTATATCCTACAAAAATTATTGGGATGTAGCAAAGCAGTAATAACAGGGTAATTTATATCTTTACAGGCCTATCTCAAGAAAGAAGAAAAATCCCAGATAAACAACCTCACATTATATCTTAAAGAACTAGAAAAAGAAGAATAAATGAAACCCAAAGTCAGCAGAAGGAAGGAAATCATAAAAATCAGTGCAGAACTAAATGAAATAGAGGACCAAAAGACAATAGAAAAAAATTAATGCAACAAAGAGCTGGTTCTTTGAAAAGATTAATAAAATTGACAAACCCTTGCTTGGTTAGACTCCCTAAGATAAAAAGGGAAATGACACAAATAAACAAAATCAGAAATGAAAGAAAGTTACCACAGATGCCAGAGAAAGTACAAAGAATCATCCAAGAATACTATAAAGGATTATATGCCACCAAATTGAATAACCTAGAAGAAATGGACAAGTTCTTAGAAACATATAGCCTTACTAGGCTGAACCATGAAGAAATGGACTGATCAACAGTAAGGAAATTGCATCAGTCATCTGAAACCTTCCCAAACGTAAAAGTCAAGGACTAGATGGCTTCACAAGTGAATTCTACCAACATTCGAGGAGGCTCTAATGCCTGTCCTATTCAAACCCTTCCAAAAAATTGAAGAAGAGACAATACTCCCTAACTCATTTTATGAGGCCAACATTACCCTGACACCAAAAGCTGGTAAGGATAACACAAAAAAAGAAAATGACAGACCAATATCTCTGATGAATACAGATGCAAAAATCCTAAACAAAATTCTAGCAAATTGAATGCAACAATGCATTAGAAAGATTATACATTATGACCAAGTGGGGTTCATCTCAGGGGCACAAGTATGGTTCAACATATGCAAATCGATCAATGTGACACACCACATAAACAAAATAAAGGACAAAAGTCATATGATCCTATCAATAGATGCAGGAAAAAGCATTTGACACGATACAGCATCCATTTATAATTAAAACAATAAAATGGGTATGGAAGAAAAATAGCTTAACATAATAAAGTCCATATAAGACAAACCCTCAGTTAATATGGTGAAAATCTGAAGCCCTTTGCTCTAAGTTCAGGAATACGACAGGGCTGTCTCCTATCACCTCTGCTATTCAACATAGTATTAGAAGTATTAGCCAGAGCAATCAGGCAAGAGAAAGGAATAAAAAGCATCTGAACTGGGAATGAAGAAGTTAAATTGTCACTTTTTGCAGATGACATAATGCTATATAGAGAAATTCTTAAAGACTTCACCAAAATGCGATTAAAAACAACAAATGAATACAGTAAAGTTGCTGGCTACAAAATCAATGTACAAAAATCAATTGCATCCCTATTTATTACACTAACAGGAATTCTCAGAAAAAGAAATTAAAAAATAAAAACAATTCCTTTTTCAATTGCAACCAAAAGAATAAAATACCTAGGAATAAACTCAACCAAGGTTGTGAAACCTATACACTGAAAACTATAAGACATTTTTAAAAGAAATTGAAGAAGACACAAAGAAATGAAAGACATTACTTGTTCATGGATTGGAAGAATCAACATAATTAAAACGGCTGTATTACCCAAAGCAATATATTGGGTCATCGGAAAAGACATGACGTATTTTTTCTATGTTTTTCTTCGCAAAAATGCATCATGATTTTTCCGACAACCCAATACAAATTTAATGCAATCCCCATCAAAACCCCAATGGCATTTTTTAAGAAAATAGAACAAAAAAAATCATCAAATTTGTATGGAACCACAAAAGATCCCGTATAGCCAAAGCAATCCTAAGAAAAAAGAACAATACTGGAAGTATCACACTCCCTGACTTCAGCTTGTACTACAGGGCAACAATAATCAAAATAGTATGGTATTCTCAGAAAAACAGACACACAGACCAATGGAATAGAATTGAAAACCCAGAAATAAACCCCCATAAATATGGACAGATAATTTTTGACAAAGGAGACAAAAATACACAATAAATAAAATACAGCCTCTTCAATTAATGGTGCTGGGAGAATTGGAAAGCCACATGGAAAAGAATGAAACTAGACTGCTCTCTGTCACCATGTATGAAAATTAACTCAAAATGGATCAAAAACCTAAACATAAGACCTGAAATAATGAACTGCATAGAAGAAAACATAGGTACTAAACTTATGGACCATGGGTTCAAAGAGGATTTTATGAATTTCACCTCAAAGGCAAGGGAAGTAAAAGCTAAACTAAATGAATGGGACTATATCAAACTAAAAAGCTTCTGCACAGCAAAAGAAACCATCAACAAAATAAACAGGCAACCAACTGAATGGGAGAAGATTTTTGCAAACAGTGCCTCCAATAAGGGGCTAATATTCAAAATATATAAAGAACTCATACAACTCAACAACAAAAAACCCCCAAATGATCCAATTTAAAAATGGGCAGAGAACCTGAATAAACATTTCTCCAAAGAGGACATACAGATGGCCAAGAGATATATGAAAAGATGCTTAACATCACTAATCATGAGAAATGCAAATAAAAACCACAATGAAATATCACCTCACACTGGTTAGAATGGCTATTATCAACAAGACAAATAGTAACAAGTGTTGGAGAGGCTGTGGAGAAAAACAAACCTTCATACACTGTTGGTGGGAGTGCATATTGGTGCAGCCGGTATTGTAGGCAGCATGGAGGTTCTTCAAAAGATAAAGAATAGAATTACCATATGACCTAGGAATCCTTCGCCTGGGTATCTACACAAAAAATCTGAAAACATTTATCCTTAAAGATATATGTGCTCTGATGTTCACTGCAGCTTTATTTATGGTGGCTAAGACAGAGAAACAACCAAGTGCACTTAGATGATTGGATAAAGAAGTCATGGTATATATACGCTATGGAATACTATGTTGCCATAAGAGAAGATGAAATAGTGCCATTTGTGACAATATGGATGGATCTTGAGATTACTATGCTAAGCAAAATAAATCAGACAGAAAAAGTCAAGAACCATATGATTTCACTGATATGTGGGATATAAAACATAAAGCAACAAAGAACAAGACAAATAAGGAAACAAACACTCATAGACATAAAGAATAGTTTAGTTGTTGGAGAGGTTAAGAGGGGAGGCGATGGTAGATGAGGATAATCAGGATCAAATATATGGTGATGGAAGGAGAACTGACTCTGGGTGGTGAATGCACTATATGATATATAGATGATGTATTACAGAATTGTATAGTTGAAACCCATAGAACTTTACTAACCATATCATCCCAATAAACTTTAAGTAAAAGGGATGAAATATATGGTGATGGAAGGAGAACTAACTCTGGGTGGCGAACACACAATGTAATATATAGATAATGTATTACAGAATTGTATACCTGAAACCTATGTAACTTTACTAACAATTGTCACCCCAATAAACTTTAATAAAAAATATGGATGGGTCCAGAAACTTTTAAAATCAATATCAGTGGCTTCTCCTCATTCAAATAGTTGTTATGTTTTGCTTGCTAACAAATGCCAAACTGGTTTACCTGAGTTAAAATGAAGAGCTAACATGGTTTATAGATTAGCCTAACCAGTTTACCGATGCAGATTCAATTAGAAGAAAGGCAGACATAGATACAAAGTGTAAAGAAAGTGAGATCTATTTTTCAGAAAGCAAAATTGAAGCACAGGAATATTAAAATAGCTGCTCCAGCCCTTTGATCAGAAATGCTAAACACTGGAAATTAATTATGGCTTGTATAGCCAGTCATTCACTAACTTGATATCTTCTGTTTATCATATAGTCCTAATATTCACAGCATATACTGCAAGACCAGCTTCCAAAGGAAATTGTGATCACAGTCTCATGATTATGACCATGAGACAAGGCACAGGCATCAGTTTAACATAAACTATGCTACAGGAGAGTAGCAGGTGTTTAGAAGGATTCTGAAGACTTGTTTCAACATGACAGTGTGTTTCCCCACCACCTCCCAGGACTTTTTTAAAATGATATGGGAAAAAGGGAAAGTTTCACTGAAAGTAACAAAGAAAGATGTAAATAAGAATTTAAACATATGAATAAGTTTGGTAGCTCTTTTTGTGAATTTTCATAAATTTTAATAAAGCTAAACACATATTTTTGGATTTTTTTGCATAATGTGTCCTAATCTCTTACTATTTATATCAAGTTTCTGATATAGATTCGTTTTTCTGCAGCAGAGTTTTAAACTGCAGAAAGTAGGGATATGATGGAAAAAACTAAGAGACCTTTAACTATACAGGTGCTAGCCTCAGTGACACTATAATCACATTAGACTATATATGCTATGGACTGAACGTTTGTCTTTCCGCAATTCACATGTTGAAACTCTAATACTTAATGTGATGTTATTTGGAGATGAGGATTTTGGAAAGTAATTGGTCATGAGGCAGGAGCCCTTATGATGGGATTAGTGCCTTTATAAGAAGAGGCAAGAAAGCTCTTGCTTCCTTTCTCTTTGTCATGTGAAGATACAGCAGAAGGTGGCCATCTATAAACAAAGAAGAGAGCTCTCACCAGGAAAGGAATCAGCAGGCACCTTGATCTTGGAGTTCCCAGCTTCTACAATGGTGAGAAATAAATGTCTCTTGTTTAAGCCATCTAGTTTATGGTGATTTGTTATAGCAGCCTTCCTGAATTAAGATAATATAACACACAGCAAAGAAAGTTTTGTGCATCAGGCTACTGTAACTTTCCCTAAGTGATAGTGGGTTTGTCAGAAATAAATCAAATTTCATAGTTATGACATTTCTTTCTAAATATGAAATGTTAAATTTTTTGATCATCCATATTTTGGAAGGACGGGTTATCTCTAAATGGTAAATATAATATAAAAGATTTGGTGACTGTAATTCAAGTATTTTATAAAACAATGAGTAATACCAATTTAAACATCTGTTTTTATGCCAACAAACAATCAAACAAAAAGGCTGTAAGTATAAATAGTTCCATACCCCCAAGGGTAGTACATGAGGAACCCTCAATACATAGGTTTGCCTACTGCCTGCGGGATTCAAATAGATTGAACTTTGAAACAGTGATTCACCAAGAAGTACACTGAGAACAAATTTCTTTTGCACTATGGATCGACAGAGGTGAAATTTCTGTCCTTAGAGTTGGGTATGATACAACTAGTATCATACTGATAACTTCTTGAGAGGAAAGGTGAAACTTTCAATATATGAACATCCATTTGTCAATTAGAAGAGTTTTATTATAGTATTTCCTATGAATTATTATTTTAAAACTAATAATGTTACCCTTATACAACAGCACCTTTGCAAAAAACAAACAAAACTTGGCAACTATATTAGAAGCCTCTCACTACTCACTGAAATAACTCTTAAAATTTTTTTTCTTCATTTCCCTATCATCCTCTGATGAAAATCTACTTCTATAGATTTGTAGAGAAATTTTACCAAAGGGAATACAAAATAAATATATTACTTTCAATTGACTTTTGTCAAAATAACTATATGAATGTAGATTCAATTTTCTTCAGCATAAAATGGTTTCTGTGTACTCGGTAGGATTTAAGTGTGTGAGCAAATGACATTTTTTAAAAAGCAGTATCCAATATTATATTTGTGAAGGTTCTGTCTTTCTTTAAAAAAAAGCTTGCATGTAAAATAGACAAATCAACAATAAACAGACTATAGTTATTGCTTTAATAAGCTAACAAGATTTGGATTATTTAAGAAAAAGATAATTATCTTTTCCAGTTCCATCATCACGACCAATAACCAAATCCTAGTCATGAGCTGCATCCCCAAGTATCTCTTTGCTTTAAATTCTTTACAAACCTATCAAAGCTCCCAAACATTAAACCAAAATATAGCGGATTCAGTCTGAGTTAATAGCAATTAAAAAACTAAATGTACTTTTGAAGTGCATCTTCAAAACATGCATCTATTGAGAGTATTTTGTCATCAATTTAAAGCAAGTATTACAATTCCATTAATTTAAACCATGTTTTCTTTCTTAATAAAGTTTCCCAGTTTTGTGTGGGGTCACATATACTTGTAGCCATACAGTTTCAAAATCATAGGAAACTTATTCCATCTTTTAAATAATGTTCATGGGTGATTTTTTTTTCTCACAAAAACAATTCTGATTCCTGGTTTGCGCACTGATCAAATACAGAGGGTGCCAAAAAAAATGCATACACATTTTAAGAAAGGAAAA
>NW_017733839.1:7758-9334 GCF_001890085.2 Hipposideros armiger | reverse complement strand
CTGCAAAAGAAACAATCAATAAAATAAAAAGGTAACCAACCAAATGGGAGAAGACATTTGCAAACAACACCTCTGATAAGGGGTTAATATGCAAAATATATAAAGAACATATGCAACTCAACAACAAAAAGCAAACAATCCAATTAAAAAACTGGCAAAGGACCTGAACAGATACTTCTCCCAAGAAGACATACAAATGGCCAACACATATATGAAGATGCTCAACTTCACTAGCTCCTAGGAAAATGCAAATCAAAAGCACAATGAGTCACCACCTTACATCTGTTAGAATGGCTATTATCAATAAGACAAGTAATAATAACTGTTGGAGAGGCTGTGGAGAAAAAGAAACCCTCATACACTGCTGGTGAGAATGTAAAGTGGTATAGCCACTATGGAAAACAGTATGGAGTTTTCTCAAAAAATTAATAATAGAATTACCATATGACCCAGCAATCCCTCTCCTGGCTATCTATCTCCTCCTCCCCCCCCCCAAAAAAAATCTTAAACATTTATCTTTAAAGATGTATGTACCCCTATCTTCATTGCAGCATTATTCACAGTGGCAAAGGCACAGAAACAACCAAAATGTCCTTCCATAGATGATTGCATAAAGAAGATGTGCTTCATATACACAATGGAATACTACTCGGCCATAAGAAAAGATGAAATACTGTCATTTGCAATAACATGGATGAATCTCGAGATTATCATGCTAGGTGAAATAAGTCAGACAGAAAAAGTCAAGAGCCATATAATTTTGCTCATAACTGGAATATAAAACTGAAAGCAACAAATGAACAAGACAAACAAACACTCATAAACACAGACAACAGTTTAGTGGCTACCAGAGAGTAAGGGGGAAGGGAGGTGGTGGAAAAGGGTAAAGGGGGTCAAATATATGGTGACAGGTGGAAAATTGACTTTGAGTGAACACACAATGCACTATGATGATGTATTATAGAATTGTACACTTGAAACCTATATAATTTTACTAACCATTGTCACCCCAATTAATTTAATTAAAAAATTAACCATCACTGTAAATATTGATGAACACTTGTGAAAGGATGTTTTAATTGCTTTATACTAAAGGGTGATGATACCATTTAAAACGATAAAGTGATTTTATTTCCCCTCATTCCCCTTTTCATGGTACGTCTCCTGTAGCAATATATTTTCATACTTTATATTATAGACATTTATATTTATATTATAATTATATATAATATGATGCATTTATATTATAAACATAAATGTACTGCTGATAGTTTTCTTCTCCTGTGTTCTAACATAAAGAAATATGGTCATAAGAATATATTCTATAATTAGTAGAGTTAGAATTAATCTTCTAAATTTTCCCTCTGATGACGGTTCTTTCCCTCATTAAGATAATCCCAGTTTGCTGATTCAGTCAAGTAAAAATTGTTTTGCTTTTTTAATACCATGCAAGTGCCTTCACAAAAATGTTTTTAGAAATCCTCTGAGCGAGGCTTAGAATTTCCTAGGATGGTTTATAATGCAAAGGGACCTGAAAGCAGCAGGCTGTCCACATTGAGGAGATTTTCTTGTTTTT
>NW_017733839.1:0-833 GCF_001890085.2 Hipposideros armiger | reverse complement strand
TAATTTACCTTAAAGTATCAACAAGCCCATTCCATATAATTATAGATAAGCTTTTAATGAAAAATAAACTAATATCCAGGCAAACATTTATTGAGAAAAGTAGTATTAGTCTTTTTGCAACTGTCTACGAGTCCAATGTCTGGCTTAATAGAAGAGAGCTGGATTCTCACGTCTGCTTCTGCATTCAGACTGTTGTGCCGCCACCTGGCATATAGCCTCTGAGAAATGCCACTGTACTATTGAGGAGGGTATTATGTACAGGAAGAGGTTCTAACTCTGTAGGATAGCACACCAGGCCATTCATCATCAGAGCATAACCAGTCTTTTTGCCTCATAGACCACCATTTCCCATGCTGCATCATGCTGGATTCCTTGGTTTTCCATACAGTCATCAAACTTTCATTGTACCATAGTTTTGAACATGTAACTTTCCTCCTTTTCTTCCTTCAAGAAAATTCATGTGTCATTCTTTGTGAAACTGTTTAGAACCACACGTGTCAGGATTTGATTCATTAGGTATACATCTATTAAGTACTGCTATGTACCAGTTACTGCTCTAAGGACTAAGTATAGTGTTCAGATATATAGTTCTTCCCTTTGAAAGAGACTGTAATATGGATAAACAGACATGTAATAATATACTAGTTCCATAAAAGGTAACCATGCAGGTAATGAGGAGAATGCGTTTATATTGTGTAATGTGCTAATTACTCGGACACGCATACCTACTCGTATATATCTCTGGTATTCCTTTTGGGCAGTGGGTTCTATGTCTTAGCCATTTCTGTATTTTCAATGGTGAAATCATTAAAGGGGCTTAATAAATATTATTG
>NW_017733838.1:6397-7577 GCF_001890085.2 Hipposideros armiger | reverse complement strand
ATATTTCAGTGTGTCACTGCAAACAATCTCAGTAAGGTTAGCTCAAAACCATAGCAATGGCCTTTTCTTTGAAAGGTTTCTAATTTTCTATCAAATTCACAAGGGTTTTTTTGTTGTTTTTTTTCCTCCCCAGCCTACCCTATATCTTGATGTTTCAAAGATCATAAAAAATAAAATATTAACTACCCACAAGTTAGGAAGTCTGTTCTCTGCTTGAGACGAGCCTTTTTTAAATAATCAAACAAATGACAACACTACTAATAGCCAAATAGGGTTTATACAACACTAACATGCCTACACTTAAACTAACTGAAAAATTACACTGAACCTAGTTTGAACTCACATAAATAAATTAAGCAACTTTGTGGAAATATTCACAGTGTTTCTACATGAAAGCTACTGAGTCAAATGTCCTAGTGGGAAACAAAATTTTTCTAATTGGCAAATAAATTGTTCTAGCTGGAGATCTTTTCACGCGCTGAAATATCTGATTCAGGGCTCAGTCTGCAAATACTTCAGATTAAGTGTGCTGCTTTAGATATTGTATTGACTGTAAGTTACCGTTTTTAAAAAATGCTGCAGTGGAAACATTTATGAAATATTTCAATCCTAATCACTATCATTCAGTTAGCTTTTACTCATTAGCCATCAAGGAACAAAGAACCTAAAATAATTTTAAAAGTTAATGGCCTGAACAGGGGTAAAAACCCTCATTTTTAGCAAAAAAAAAAAAAATACTGATTGGTAGATTTAGTCAAAATTACAGTCAAAGCATTTTCAGAAATCACAAAATCATCTACATCATGTTTTAGTCATTACTAATTACCCTATTTTCCAAAATGTTTAGAAAGTCCACTTAGTATAAACATTTACACTAATACAATGAAATTAAAAATTAACATAAATTGTCTAAGCCAGTGCTGCCAAAAAGAAATATGTGACCCACAGAAATAATTTAAAATTTTTAAGTAACAATAAAAAGTAAAGAGTTTTGGTATATTTTATTTGACTCAACATGTCCAAAATATTGTTGACTTCAACATAACCAATATAAAAGTTCTTAATATTTTCAGTTGGTATTTGTATTAAATCTTTAAAATCTGGTAAGTATTTTACAATTTACAGCACATCTGAATTCAGCATCGAATACTTGAAATGTGGCTATGCAACTAAGGAAATC
>NW_017733838.1:0-1100 GCF_001890085.2 Hipposideros armiger | reverse complement strand
GGCTCTATACCTGCATTTTCATTACCTTCCTTCTCTTTCCTGTCCACCTCCAAGAATACTCTTTTCCCCATTCAGAATCCCACTCATCCACTAAAACTCAACTCAACTCTGATGAGCCTCAGTAAGCTTCCTCCAGTCCTGAGTAACCTTGTTTGTCCCCAGATCTGGGGCATTTAATGGGCATACAATGCACTTGACTTTTTACCACCTCTTGCATTCTTCTTTAATAGCTACCCTTTTAACTTTCTAAATGTATATGACTTATCTCTATAACCATATGAAAATTCACAGATGGCAGTAAGGGCATTTTTTTTTCTTGATTTTCCACATTTCAAACCCAAAGCAGACAATTAAGAAAACATCTAGAGTGAAAAAATCTTATACTCGAAACATGTATGGAGTACTTCATGGGTGACAAAACAATTATAGAGTCTGTTTTATCCTGGCCCACCTGGTCACAAATGCGGGTCTGTGTTATGCCAACCCATCTTTACATGTTTGCAAATTGTGGCGAAAAGATTTAGCTTTGTGGGGTGGATGTAGCAGGGGCTTAGGGGAGAGAAAAATAATTATCATCACTTAATCATTTTAAATACAGTATTGAAAAGGGCACATCTAGAGGCAAAACAGGACACACTTGTCATTTGTTTTAAGATCACACCATTAGTTAATATCTATTTGGTGCTTTATACCTAATAAAAAACTTTCATAGGAATGAGATAGGCAGGTAATGGGTTGTCATCAATAACTGACCATCAGTATTTGAATCCATATCTACAAGGTGGTATCTCTTCCGGTATCCCAGTATAAATCACTGAAGCAGTAGAAGGAAGCAGCTAACAGCACGGACTCCAGAGCGAGACCATCTGAGTTCAAATCCCAGCTCTGTAACCTTTGGCAAGTTACTTAAATGATGTGTGGCCTCAGTGTCTTCATCTGTGGCATAAAGTTAATAATCATACTTACTACATAGAGTTGTTGTGGTGATGAAATGAGCAAATATACACTTAGAACAGTGTAAGTACTCTATAATGTTTGCTTTGTCTTTCTACAATATGTTCTTTACTCTGTGTGTGTGTGTGTGTGTGTGTGTGTGTGTG
>NW_017733837.1:8447-9483 GCF_001890085.2 Hipposideros armiger | reverse complement strand
TATTCAGGACATCAAGGGTAATTCCATAAAAAGCGTTCCAAAATTGCTTTGAAGGGTGGACTAGGTGCTGGTGTTGGTGCATAGCTTCCCAAGAGGAGTACTTCAAATGTGACCGTAGTGATATTCAGTAACAAAGTATGTAGCACTTTTTCTAAGATGAGTTCACCAACTTAATTGTCTGACCCCGGATGTGTGTGTGTGTGTGTGTGTGTGTGTGTGTGTGTGTGTGTGTGTATTTAATTATAGTTGACATTCAATATTATTCAACTTTGGCTTTAGGTGTATAGCACAGTGGTCAGGCATCTACACAGTCTATGAAGTGATCTCCCTAATAAGTCCAGTGCCCAGCTTGTTTATTCTCTTTTATACAAAATTTGAATTCATACAATGACCTGGGTTCTAGCCCCAGCTCTGCTCCAATTAGCTGCGTAAATTTAGGTCATCTCACTAGAATAGTTTTCAAGTCTGTATAAGGTTTCACTATCTCCAAGGCCACCCTACCTTTAAAATTCAAATTTAATCTATTTAAATTCCTAATTAGCTACCCTAAGGTATGAGAAGAAGAAATACTTTTAGGGCTCTAAACTTGAAACGTTTAGACACAGTCCGGCTCTTAAGGAACTGGTTAGAAAGACAGACATTCACACAGATCAAACTGCAACATTTGGGTATGATAAATTACTGATTGATATGATTTCTGTAGAAAGAGGTGTTTGAGTAATTCAATTTAATTATACAGTAAAACCTTGGATTGCGAGTACCTTGGTTTGCGAGTGCTCTGCAAGACGAGCAAACATTTCTATTAGGTTGGCGCAAAAGCAATAGTGAGTTTTGCCATTACTCGTAATGGCAAAAGCTGCAGTTACTTTTGCACCAAAGTAATAATACATTTTAGCTTGGTAAACAAGTGATGCCTTGCAATATGAGTAGTTTCCGGAACGAATTATGCTTGCAAAACTAAGGTATTAGTGTATCTATATAAGGGGAAAAACACCTGAAGACCTATTCATTTTATTTTTCTATATTTTAATAATTG
>NW_017733837.1:0-1707 GCF_001890085.2 Hipposideros armiger | reverse complement strand
CGTGGCCAAGTATGAACACAGGTGAAGGTGTAGAAATGGAGTGATGGTAGATTAAGTGATTGAAGTGATGGTAGATGGGATACTAGATAGGCTGTGTGCTTGGCAGTTTAAATCACATCCATGTGTGGCGCCAACTACCGTAGAAAGATGGACTAAAAAACAGGTACCCAAAACATCAATGAAGGTGAGGGAGTGTAGCTAACATATAAATCTTTGCAAAGGTTCATTAAATGATAAATACAAAAATGATCCTTCTCGCATGGTTTGTGATAGAGGGAGGAGGGAGGCAAACCTCAGTGCTCGTTGCTAGGAGGATAAGTAAATGCAGTGGTGCACGCTACAGAATACAGCAGTGCCAAGTAGAAGGAGCAAACCATCATAATACATTTCAGTAAACTGAAAGCATGTCGACGCTCCTGATATCATTACATATTTTACAGGAATAGTCATATGTTTAAGTGCATATATCAAGCACGCTATAGCTGGTACCAAAATGGTGAAAGGGATGGGGGAATAGGAGTAAGGATCAGGGATAAAGGGAAAGAATGAATTACAATGTAAAAGGCAGGGGCCAGACAGAAACAAAAAGTCACTTATCACATTATTCCATTTCTATGAAATATCCAGAACAGGTAAATCCATGGAGACAGGAAGCAGATTGGTAGTTGCCTGAGGCAGGAGAAAGGGGGAAATGGGGAATGACTACTTAAAGGATACGGGGTTTCCTTTTGGGATGGTAAAAATGTTTTGCAGCAGGATAGATGGGGAGGGTGCACAACACTGTGAATGGACTAAACACCACTGAATGCTTCCCTTTAAAGTCGATAATTTTATGCTATGTGAATTTCACAATTAAAATGATTTTTTTTTTTAATTTCAAGGCAGGGCCTTTCACAGACCATTGTTCATTTTCTCCTGCTAAGAATAAGGAAAAATGCTAAATAAAATATAGTTTGTAAAAAAGCACAATAAAGAAAGGAGTAAGAACATGCTAAGTCCAAGTATAAGGAAGAGTACAAACTCAGGGACGGGAGTCCCAGAGCACCTCAGCCCCTTTCCCCGCAAAAGACCAAGAATAGCAGAAAACAGCAAGGTGCAAGAACTTGTCCTAAAAGATGCCTATGTTTATTAGAAAGTTATAATGATAATAATATAATAACAGTGGAATATTAGACAGACAAATAAATCAGAGAAAAATAAATAAAAACCAGCAATCAATACAGAAATATAAAGATCTCGGATGTGTGACTGAGGCTGCCCTAAAGGTCAGTGGGGACAGTGGTCCATATGCAAGGCTGGGACAACTAGATATCACATAAAAAATTAAGTCAGATCTTACTGACTTTCTACTAAATGAAGTAAAATTACTACCAATGAATTTACTACGCTAAGTTTATAACTAAAATGTTGATTACTGAGATCCCTACTATTGACATCCTCACTTCATATCAAACACAAAAAGTAATTCAAGGTCAACTGAAGAACTAAAAATGAAAGGTGTAGCTTCAAAGATTTTAGGGGCTAATATAGAGCATCTTCATGACCTCCAGTAGGAAAACCTTTTTTAAATGAGACCAAAAAAAGAAAAAAAAAAAGAAGAAAAAGGAAAACAAAAAACACAAAGCATTAACCATAAAGGAAAAGTTACATAAACTAGACTACATCAAAATTAAAAACTTCCAATACTATCAATACCATAAAGAGAGT
>NW_017733836.1:6718-15363 GCF_001890085.2 Hipposideros armiger | reverse complement strand
CTTTGTGAGTTTCTTGATGCGTAGAATGTAGTGACAGTGAAGCTGTAAGACTTGCAAGTATAGTTCAGAAAAGGCCATGTCAATTCTATTGTTTGTCTTAGGACACGGGCCTGGGAGCATTAAGCCATCACATACAAAGTTCAACTACCCTGAGCTGCCATGTGGAGATGCCACTTAGCGGGAGGCAGGAATGCCCACAGAGCTCAGTACCAGCTGCTGGAGGGAAAAAGCCTCCTCTGTGGCCCAGCCCTGCCCAAGTCTGACTGCTACCCCATGAGGTAACATGAGAAAAAGCGGGCTTAGCTCAGCCCTGTTCACTCCCAGATTTGTGAGTAAAATAAATGATTGCCATTGACTTAAGCCACTGTTTTGGGATGGTTTGTTATACAAAAATAAACAACTAAAACACACAGACATCTCACTATTATGCTTTCTTTATCCAATGCTTACCCATTGACTTGAAAAGAGAAAAATTCAGTCAATTGATCAGCATTGTTGAGGTTTCTCTAAATAAAATTTTCCATTAACTTACTGGAGAAAATATATTTTTGGTGAATATATGGAACTATAGTTAATTTATAAATTAAAAGATATAGAATTTACCCTTGATTGTTAGTTTGTAACCTATGATATTTTAACTCCAATCAATCAAAAGGATATCTATATCTATGTCTATCAATCTATAACATCTATATCTATATCTAATCTATAGATATAACTGTCTAAATATTATTCAAATTCCTAAAATAGAGTGTTTCACTATGTGTAAGATGAAACAAACTCTGCAGTGCTGAGAAAAATAAATGTCTTAGCTGTTAAGAGCCTAGAGATGGGTAGCCATATCAAAAAGGAATGAATGCCAAAAGAATGAATAGTGAGCCACTACCCAAAACTGTGGGTGGGGATATGATTGACAGGTCAGGTTAGTGAAGAAACTGCTTCCAACACTTACTCCAAATGACACACACTTTTCAGTATGTCACAGGGCTACCAAGAATTGAAAGAATTAAAATTTCATTAACCTTTTTGAATATGTAGCTTGTTAATATATACACAAACTGCTACTAATTATTACTGTTTACTCATTTCATGCACAGTCAAATATACCATTTTAATCAGTATTATGTGAGTTGATAAAACATTGATAAATATCAACATTTTGATGTTGGAGTTTTAATGTTACCATTACATCATTCATAATGAAAACACTAAAATATGCTTTGCAAAAGTAATAGTAAAAAAATGATTACTTCTAATGCATTATTTTACAGATTTCAGGTCCAAATTAAAGTAGAAATGAGGTAAAATACATATAGTTACTCATGAAATATTCAGTAACTTCCAAATATATTTGAAACAAAGAAAAATGTGGACTAACATTACAACTTTATATGTGTAATAAAAGTTTATATATATATTTAAAGATAGGTTAACATTATAAAAATGAGAAAAATCTCAAATAATATGACTTCATTCCTTTAAAAATTTCTTACCAGAAGTTGGTAGCTATAAACTTCAGTTTTCCTGTGCAGATCAATTTTAATGTATGTTTCTGTACGTGTTGCGGTCCATTAGATAATTTACTATAATCCTATTGATTGTTTATATTTTCCATGAGAATTTAAAAAATGTAATTGATGAAATTGGTTCTCATCAAGTATGTCCCTGAGTTCACATTCATTGTTCTACTTTGGATAATAGCAAGTTTAAATGAATTCTATTTGTTTTAAAAATAGTAAAAATTTCTAACGAAGAATAATCATTAGTTTGTCAACCAAAATTTATCGTCAAACTAATCATTAAGTGTTGTCCTAAAACTCTCTTTCATTCCTTATAGGACTGAATGAAATCTGTTTTATTAGATGAATAGGAGATTATTTAGAACAGTAAAAATTGCAAGGTGATAAATATGAATAATGTCAAAGTTTAAATACCACAACCCATGTTAATTACACATCCTCAAGTGATTATTAGAATTAAAAAAGAGAATAAAAACTGAAAGTTACAATATATGACATCTTGATAGTATAAATTGTTCAGTACAACAGTATAAGAGTGCCTCCAAGTGGCATTTATCAAAATTCCATACGAAAAATTTAAATACAAGATCTAAAAGTATCAATAAACATCAGCACTTAAGCTCCATTACTCCTTAGAACTCAAGATTGTTTTTTATCATATTAAGTATATTATCTTGATATAGCATTTAGCTGGCTGCTAAGGAATTATTTTATTTCCATTAAATTTGTACGGTAGCATCTTTTTCAGTTAGTTCTACTACGCCTCTCTTTTCAGTGTTCTTAGAAATATTGTCTATGTTTGTTATCTTAGAGGATAAGAGGGACAAAGGACTTCTCTCCCACCCACAGAATCCTAGAATTGTAGGTTCATCTAATTTTACCTCTCCAATTTTACAATTAAACATAAAAGTTTAAGGAATTTACTCAAGGTCATTTTGGTAAGTGAATTAACTAATGAAATTTGTCTTCCCAGACTTGTAATTCACGGCTCTTTCAAATATATTTGCCCTGACACCAAAAATAGAGCTCTTGTCTATACTCCAAACAAATGTATTTTTCCTACATGGTCTTTTAAAAACTATACCAAACTTTAGAACAGCAAATAAATTTTAGAAGCAGCCTAAGGCAAAAAGTGTTCAGGCACTGACCAAACTGATAGATTCTAAATAGACTTGTTTTAAAATTAATGAATGTTTAGGTTTTGGAATTATCCCATTTTTATATTACAGAAATGTTTAAATCAGTAGAGCAGAAAGGATACCTGGACAGTAGTAACAAACAGTGCCATTGAACTTACAACATAATTAAAAGTCTGAAATTTGTTTGCTCTGAAAAGGTAATCTTTGAAGTGAAAGTTATTTTCAAATGATGTCATTTGTAAATACTACTACTTCCATTGTTTTACCACTTTCAAGATGTTTATTCTAAATTTTATGTTTTACTGTTTATTTTCCTTTCTTCTGTTTCATATAAATAATTCTCATAAGGCACTCTCTCTTTTCCCAAAAGTGTCATAACAATTCTAGTTTCCTAATTTTTATTCCTTTCCCATGTCTTAATTGTTTTTCATGGCTCCTTTTCTTTCTTCCTACCACTTCATCTACAACTTTGTTGGAATGTATTAGCCAACATTAATCACAAGATTTAAAGTTCAGTCTCTGAGGGACAATAATATAGATAAATCTAAAGTATTAAATATAGAAAATTACATGTAGATTTTCAAATAGATATGTGAATATCTGTATATATAACGTGAACTGTTAACTTGTTAAACATTTGAATATATGCTATATATCAATGGAACAATTTTCCTGTGAGTTTAAAATATTTAAATTTATTATTTACTCTTACCTCAAAACTGCCTTTTAAAGATTGAGCTCACACTCTATCAATAGTCTCCATTAATTTCTTCAGCTATATCCCATTTAAACAATTAAATGTTAACTTTTGGGTCAAGATTCTATCCATTTAAGGTAGTTCCAAATGGCTACTTTCTGTGTGTGTGGAGTTTTCACTATCTGCTAATCTGAGCTCATTTCAGAATTTCATTAGTACTCTATTTACTCTGTCTCTGAGATCATTAATGAGGTTTCAAATAAGACCAGGCTGGTATTCGTCCCTATGGCACCCAGAGAACAGGACATTGTTCACAATCACCCTTTGATTCGAGCCCATCACCAAGATTTTAAACATTATGACAATGCTCAGTGCAAAGCCTCTTGAAATTAGCTTCTCTGAATAAAATTTGTGACTGAAATTTAATGAGACACACAAAAACTTAGCTATAATTAACACAATAAGATCTCTGTGTCTATAGCTGTTAACCCTGCTTACTTCTCCCACAATTAACTATTCATATGTTTATTTTTCTCATAGTGAATTCTTCAGATATTTTCCTTGATATTTGCATTCATTTTGTTAGTAATGATATATACATGTCTACCTTCATAATACTTCATTACCTTTCAGTTTGGTAAAGATTATTTAACTTCTCATATTTCATGCCAAATAAACCCAGATGGTATGCATATATCAAAACTGAATACATATAATTATAAAATCCAAGTTAATATTTTGCCACATTTTTTATTACATATTCCCAGAATTAGAACAAGCAACTGAAAATGAGTAAACTACATATTTGCTGGGCTTTATGCTAATTAAAGATAGCAATAGATAGAATCATTTTTAAAAGACAAAAAAAAACCCAAAATGAAACAAAAAAATCCTACAGATAATTGGGTTATAAGATACTTAATTAAGCCTAATAATAGTAATTTATTTATATTCAGGAACTACTTTTCAACCAGCTGACAGTATTTCATTTCACCTTTAGGAAAAGATGTAAAATTACTTGTATTCTATATTCATCCTGAATGAGAATTTTCAGGGAAAATAACGTTGAAATAAAGGTAATACAGAATATATGTATTTGAAAATTATGGTTGTTAGAAATTACTGAACATTTACAATTTGATGACTGTTCCGCAAATGTCCTAAAATCTGTATGTATATGTTACCTCCCTAAATAAATTGAAAAATCCTCAACAATAGGAATATATGCTATTGAAACTAATACAGTGTGTTACACTAACTATATATTATTTGCTAAGTGACTGATATTAATCAGCTATATTTTTTACAACAGTGGGTCCTTTTGTTAATCTGCTTCAGAATTACCAGATTTTGTTAATCAATTATTAAACAAGAATCTCTGTGATGAAGCAGATTATAATTGTCAGATAAGTTGTGCAGTCAACAATTTTGTGAATTATTGTCCTATAAGCAACATAAGCAATCAATGAATCAATGAATCAGTGAAAAATATTTAGGTGCTGTCTAAAAGCACATGGTGAAAAACCAGACATAGCATTTCTACAGAGGTAAGAGTAACTTCATAGATGCTTTCTGTGTTGATTATCAGCATTAATATAATTTGATGACCAGATAATTAATTTATCTGATTATACTGCCTCTGTTGACTGAATATGATGTATATTGTAGCTGTTTAATGACATAATAAAAATGTCATATTATAAATGGTATTCTTCAGATTAAATGACAGTGAATGTTAAATAGCTTATAAAAAATGATTTATGTTTATCTCCAAAGATTTAGAGATATCTATATTGATAAAATTGATGTCAAACATTGATCTGGAAAATTAATTTAAAATACAATCATACTCACAAATATATATCCGAATCCTTTGGCTAGCTGCCCCTAGATTCCAAAATTAATATTCCAAAATAGAAGCTACCCAATTTCTCCAGTAGCCACAATAGGATAAATATAAATAATAAATATAAATTTACAAAAATCTGTCAGTTCACAATTGATATTTGAGAGGCTTTGTNAATGTTTTCTGAAAAGGAGAATATTTTGGGATTAAAAGGGGAAGAGATATTCTGCTTTCTTCTGTGATTTTCTATCACCTTTTCTATTCCAGAAAAGACTTTCTTGTGGCAATGTTTTTTGTGTTTCTTCACTGAAGGTCAGAGACATTTTTGACAGTAAAGAGACATCCAATATGTATTAATTTATTCACTCAGTAAATATATATTTATTAAATAAATATGTATTGAATTTTTGGATGCCAGTTACTGTAGGCATTGTGTAAATTGAAAGGATATTTACTGTTCTTTTAGTTTACTGTCAAAATAGGGGAGGCAGATGGAGGTAGCTGAGGACAGAGGACAGATTAGTCATCCCTCTCCTTCATTTCAAATGTAACAGAATGAACAGATTTCAATGCTTCAACAGAATTTTCCTTTTAAGGATATTGGGACAAAGAGAACATCCAAACTCTTAATGTAACAGGGTCTTGGCTCTCTGTCAGCTTTGTAAGTGTTGGATCACCTCCTGGGCTAGAGGATAAGTTAAACATTCTATTTGCTACCCATATTATCGGTGTTTAGAGTATATGTCAGTCCCTTAGTATGCTGTCCCGTCTAAGTGTCATGATTTTCTAGCCAGGAAAACTTGTTACTAAATTTTGGGGTTAGGGGTGGGGCAGAGACAACAGTGTTTAAGTGGATCTTTGTTCTGAGTGGGAAGTGGCTTGTTGGTGTATGCCTGATCTACATGGCAGGCATTACATACTTAATACAATTGATCAAGCAGGAATTCACTGTCTTATATACTCCAAAGGTCTAATGAGGCACTAGGATGTATTCGTAATTATGTGTACACTGATGTAATCAGGTCCAGTTTTGAACCTGGGGTACAGATGCAGGCAAATATTTTAAATTAAGAAAACAAAATTCTGACTATTGTTTCTGTGGGTAGTTTGAATGGACTTCCCTGGGCTAGTCAATCATTCCTGTGTGTATGTGGGCATAAACTGGTTTCTCATCATCAGGGATGCTGTCAAGGGGATTCAAACTTTACACAGAGGATTAGACTAGATAGCTTCTAATGAATCCATCTTAAGATTTATAGGAGCAGAAAATCAGGGAGTCTCAGAACATTACAAATTTAGGAAATATTTCTTCAATATAGCAAAAATAAAAACCACTGTCAATTTGAAAGAACACATATACTTGGTTTAATTAGGAATCCCAAAGCACACAAATCACCAAATTAAATGTATTTATAATTAAAACATCTCCTCATATTTTGTGTTGATTTACAATACAAAATTGGAGTCAACTTTTGACTGGAAAACTCAATAAATGAACTGCATTAAGAAATGTGGTGGTTTTTTGAAATTCTTCAATCAAGAGGTGACAATTGTGTCTTCTCTCCCTGAAACAGACAGGATCTTTGTGAGTTTCTTGATGCGTAGAATGTAGTGACAGTGAAGCTGTAAGACTTGCAAGTATAGTTCAGAAAAGGCCATGTCAATTCTATTGTTTGTCTTAGGACACGGGCCTGGGAGCATTAAGCCATCACATACAAAGTTCAACTACCCTGAGCTGCCATGTGGAGATGCCACTTAGCGGGAGGCAGGAATGCCCACAGAGCTCAGTACCAGCTGCTGGAGGGAAAAAGCCTCCTCTGTGGCCCAGCCCTGCCCGAGTCTGACTGCTACCCCATGAGGTAACATGAGAAAAAGCGGGCTTAGCTCAGCCCTGTTCACTCCCAGATTTGTGAGTAAAATAAATGATTGCCATTGACTTAAGCCACTGTTTTGGGATGGTTTGTTATACAAAAATAAACAACTAAAACACACAGACATCTCACTATTATGCTTTCTTTATCCAATGCTTACCCATTGACTTGAAAAGAGAAAAATTCAGTCAATTGATCAGCATTGTTGAGGTTTCTCTAAATAAAATTTTCCATTAACTTACTGGAGAAAATATATTTTTGGTGAATATATGGAACTATAGTTAATTTATAAATTAAAAGATATAGAATTTACCCTTGATTGTTAGTTTGTAACCTATGATATTTTAACTCCAATCAATCAAAAAGATATCTATATCTATGTCTATCAATCTATAACATCTATATCTATATCTAATCTATAGATATAACTGTCTAAATATTATTCAAATTCCTAAAATAGAGTGTTTCACTATGTGTAAGATGAAACAAACTCTGCAGTGCTGAGAAAAATAAATGTCTTAGCTGTTAAGAGCCTAGAGATGGGTAGCCATATCAAAAAGGAATGAATGCCAAAAGAATGAATAGTGAGCCACTACCCAAAACTGTGGGTGGGGATATGATTGACAGGTCAGGTTAGTGAAGAAACTGCTTCCAACACTTACTCCAAATGACACACACTTTTCAGTATGTCACAGGGCTACCAAGAATTGAAAGAATTAAAATTTCATTAACCTTTTTGAATATGTAGCTTGTTAATATATACACAAACTGCTACTAATTATTACTGTTTACTCATTTCATGCACAGTCAAATATACCATTTTAATCAGTATTATGTGAGTTGATAAAACATTGATAAATATCAACATTTTGATGTTGGAGTTTTAATGTTACCATTACATCATTCATAATGAAAACACTAAAATATGCTTTGCAAAAGTAATAGTAAAAAAATGATTACTTCTAATGCATTATTTTACAGATTTCAGGTCCAAATTAAAGTAGAAATGAGGTAAAATACATATAGTTACTCATGAAATATCCAGTAACTTCCAAATATATTTGAAACAAAGAAAAATGTGGACTAACATTACAACTTTATATGTGTAATAAAAGTTTATATATATATTTAAAGATAGGTTAACATTATAAAAATGAGAAAAATCTCAAATAATATGACTTCATTCCTTTAAAAATTTCTTACCAGAAGTTGGTAGCTATAAACTTCAGTTTTCCTGTGCAGATCAATTTTAATGTATGTTTCTGTACGTGTTGCGGTCCATTAGATAATTTACTATAATCCTATTGATTGTTTATATTTTCCATGAGAATTTAAAAAATGTAATTGATGAAATTGGTTCTCATCAAGTATGTCCCTGAGTTCACATTCATTGTTCTACTTTGGATAATAGCAAGTTTAAATGAATTCTATTTGTTTTAAAAATAGTAAAAATTTCTAACGAAGAATAATCATTAGTTTGTCAACCAAAATTTATCGTCAAACTAATCATTAAGTGTTGTCCTAAAACTCTCTTTCATTCCTTATAGGACTGAATGAAATCTGTTTTATTAG
>NW_017733836.1:0-1623 GCF_001890085.2 Hipposideros armiger | reverse complement strand
TCCTAAGAGAGAGAGCTATGGAGGAAAATGTCCCTTTTGCCTTGTTGCAGGTAGTCTTCCTAGTGTTTTAATTAGTAAATGACTGAAAATCCGCTATTCAGCTGTCTAGACAGAGATAAGAGGATACTAAAGCTAAATAATGCGCACAGCTTTGTTGTCAATCTTACATGTTAACATAGAAATTGAATAAAAAAAGCTTATAGTAAAAGGTCATAAATTACTTCTGCTTGTGATGCTTCACACATGGTCCCTGAAAGTCAAATTAATGGCATATATTACAGAAAGTATCTTATTTTTCATCAATGTGCTGAATACCTAAAATATATAAGCACAATATAATAGGCCTTTTCAAATATTGATAATACAGAAAACACCCCAACCACATCTTCAAGGATTGTACAATTTTATCCAAAATAATATTAATAATTGTAAAACAACACAAGAAAACAGACACATAGAAATACTATAGGTATTGAAAGGGAAAAATGCATGGAATGTAACTAAGGAAAGTTTTCAGAGGAAAAGAGACTTTTTTTATTTAGTTGTAAGTTTTTTGGTAAAAATAAGGGCTATGTACACAATTTTTAAGTGTTAGTTTTATTTTCTAAACAGAAATTCCATATGATTTCACTTACAAGTGGACTCTAAAGAACAAAATATAGAACAAATAAAACAGAAACAAACTCTGAAGAACAAAATAAATGGACAAAAAAACCCAGAAACAAACTCAGGGATACATAGAACATTTTGATGTTTGCCAGATGGGATGGACGGTTGCGGGGAATGGATGAAAAAGGAGAAGAAATTAAGAAGTACAAATTGGTAGTTTCAGAAGTCATGGAGGTGTAAAGTATAGACTAAGGAATATAGTCAATATTACCGAAATAATTATGCATGGTGTCATATGGGTACTAGGTTTATCAAGGTGACCATTTCCTAAGTTATATAAATGTCAAATAACTGTGTTGTACACCTGATACTAATATAACGTATGTCAACTGTAATTTTAAAGTAAAAAAAATTTAAAAATAATAAGTGGTAAATTATACTTTCTTAAAAAAAATAATTTTATAAGCTTTGAACATTGGACAGATTTTAAATGTTGAGGTACAACAGAAGGTCAGTCTTTGCACCTGGGGTTAAATTAAAATAATATAATATTAAATGAGATTTTTATTAAAAAAAAGAAAAGAAAAAGAGATTCAAGGTCAAACACAAAAATGAAATAAAAAGTAAGTCAACATATTTAATTGCAAGAATGAAAGGCAATATATTACACATGAAATTCATAATTGAAACAGAAATCAAGTGATAATATCTTAAGACTAAAATTTAATTACAGAAGAAATCAATCACTCTAAATATGTGCAGCAAGAAAGGTGAATGTAACATAAAAATAAATTTAAAATATTAATAGAACAATTTTAAAAGCAAACCTAAAAGACATTTTATAGAAATGATAAAGAAAAAATATGTAGTAAGAGATTATATTTAGCAATACAATATAAATGGAAGACTTCATTGCTGTTAATGAAACTATATAATATATTCACAGATTAATTATTGAATGAAGATAAATAGAAGTATTTGTTTTTACTAGAATTGTGATATATATATATATAT
>NW_017733835.1:4267-13428 GCF_001890085.2 Hipposideros armiger | reverse complement strand
CCTCAGCCAATGCAGGGTTTCTGCTCATCTCTGGGCTGCAGCCTGAGGACGAGGCTGACTATTACTGTATGATCCGGCACAATAGTGCTTCACACAGTGACACACACAGATTGGGAAGTGGCACAAAAACCTCGGTCTCTTCAGGGTCAGGTTCCATGACAATTTAAATTTATAAAAATAACTTGATATTCAAAAATTGTACTTGGAAGTACCTTCTGGTTCTGAGTGTCCCCACTCCTAATTTTTCAACCAGTGTTTCTGAAACCTCAGGAAAACTAAAAAGAAAATCATCCGTAATGACACTGATGTTGCCTGGTTATTCATGTCATGAAACCAAGGCCTGGGAAGCTGCCATTTTTCTCTGCAAATAAGGTAACTGAGCCTCTCCCAGCTTTCATCTTCATCAGAGCCCAGGAAGCATCCCAGCAGGTGATGTCCTCCACAGCATGGACTCTGCTCTCCCAGGGGTCAGAGCAGAGAACTTCCCATCCCTCCCAGGGTCCTGAGCTCAGAGCTGGCCAACGAGCCCTGTGTCCCAAGGACAACGCACTGAGATGTGAGACGCTGGTTGGGGACAGAGATCTGGGAGGAAATTCAGACACAGAGCTGGAAGCCTCACTGGGTACCTGAGCCTTCAGTTGTGAATTCAAGGACAGAGGTGTAATCCAAGGGGAATTTGGGGACCTAAAGCTAGGAACCTTCATATGGGACATGAGAGGGTGGGGGTCACTTCACACTTGCTGGGAAAATGCTAAGCTTGCTCCAGAGAAGGGGGTGAAGTGGGTCCATGGACGAGGCGCTCTTACAGCTGACACCACTCAGGACCATGGGGACTCCAGTGAGTGGGTTTCCTGAGACCACAAGCACTGACTGTGTCGTCCTCTTCTCTCAGACCACCTGGAGCTTTCTAACAATCCAGGGTGTGAGGTGAGCTATGAGCCATTAGGAGCAGAAACTCCTCAGTATGTGCCTGTGTCACTCCCTCAGTGAAGCTCTAGATGGACCCAGATCTGAGGTCACCTTCTCCTGTTCACGGAGCAGCCTGCCCATTGGAAGTTACCATGGTCCTAAGGACTGCTGGGCAGAGTCCCCACTTTATGACCTAGGACAGAAATGCGGGTCCTTTCATGGGTCTGAGCCTGATTCACACGTTCCAGTTTTGTTACCAAAACCTCTTTGATCATCTTGGGCTCCAGCTTGAGTACAAAGATGATGACCACTGTTGTAGAGGTGAACACAACCCCAGCACCACAAGGAGCTCCTGTCCATGGCGACATGTGATAAAATCTGTCCTCCACTCCCCAGTCTGATCCATCACTATGCTGTCCCCTGCCTGTGGCCAACACCTGCTCAGGTTTTGGCTTCTGCTGTCACTTGTGCTACTAAAACTAGAGGGCTTCGTGCTCTAAACACTATCTTTATGGGGTCAACGAAAATATCAAATTTGGAGATATCAGTCTCCCAATGCAATGACTTTTTTTTTCAGAAGCAAAATATCCCCATAGTCGCTGCTTGTGAATGACAAGAAGACAGACCAGTGGGTTTCTCCCAGGAGAACCAGGTGGCCCTGTGCACAGCCTCTTATATGGTCCTTGGTACCAGCTGGGGCTTTATTAATAGTTCCCTGAGCTCTAAAACCTTAAAAATACAGAGTTTCTCTCATGCACCTTATTGAGAGCTTTCAGGAGCCCCTGAATTCCCAGGTACTGGGCTATGTTCTCTTCACTGAGCAGCTCCGAACAGACTGATTATCAAGCAAGATGTCCAAATGGCAGATAAACATGTGAAAAGACGTTTCACATAATAGGTCTTCAGGGCACTACAGATTTCAACAATAAGATGCCACTAGGCTCCCACTAGAATGGCTCAAACTCAGTACACTGACCACATAGATGCTGCCCTCACTGTGGGGCAGGAGGGACCCCCATTCATGCTGCTGGAAATCAAATGTCGCGGCCACTTTTGAAGACACTTTGGCAGTTTCTTACAAAGCTAAACACATGCATATGATAAAATACAAAAACTGCACTCATAGGTATTTACCTAAATCAGTCATTGTGTCCTTACATGATTATGCACATAAAGTTTTTAGTTCCTTCATTCATGATTGTTAAAATCGAAAAGCAAAATACATGTCCTTCCACAGGTGAATGGATAAACAAACTCTCCTTCATCTACACAATAGAATGCTATGAACAACAAATGAAATGAGTGATCAGACCACAGAAAGACATGGAGGAACTAACACACATATTTCTAAGTGAAAGAAGCCGATGTGAAAAGGCTGGAACTGTGAGGGGTGCAGGATGGGAGTGCAGGAACTTGAGGGGTGCAGGATGGGGGAAGAAACAGGAGCCCTGAGGGGTGTAGGATGGGGGTGGGCAGGAGCCCTGAGCACCGAATTCATCCCAGTGTCACCATGTCTGCTGCATCCACCAGGGGTGCCGATGTTTCCCCAGTTCCTGAGCTGGGAGTCCTCACCCCCTGCCTCTTCCAGGTTTCCTGTGTCATCCTTGGGGTGAAGCCCTCCTCACTCCTATGGTCTCTTTTTCTCAGCGGGAGCCCTGGAATGGGTCCAAGCAAGGTCTTGCACAGCTTCCAGAAAGTGAAAGATTTATATAGAGACGTCCCAGTCTCATGGTCAGAGTGACATATGAGAAGTTTGAGGGGTCAGGCCTGGCTGGGGGCTCAGGAAGTAGAGTTTGAGGGCATCTCCTCTATTTCATGGGCTCCCCTTCTCAGCTTTTTCAATCAATGCACAGGTGATGCCTGAAGTGAATTCTGTAGGGCACCTGGATATCAACTGGGAGGATGGCCTCTCTATCCTCCCTGGGAACCGCGGCTGTCCTATCCTCACTGATCTCACTCCCTCTTGCAGGATCTTGGGCTGAGGTTGTGCTGATTCAGCCCCACTCTGTGTTGGGTCTCCAGGGAAGAAGGCCACCATTGCCTGTACCTACAACAGCAGGGACTCTGAAGACAGATACGTGCACTGGTACCAACAGTACCCAGGCAGTGACCATCACCATCATGATCTACACATATCATGACAAGAAAAGACTCTCTTAGCTTTCTGATGTGTTCTCTGGCTTCATCAACAGCTCCTCCAGCAGCGCCTACTTGAGCATCTCTGGGCTGCAGCCTAAGGGTGAGGCCAACTGCTACTGTCTGTCTTGATAACACAACTACAAACGCAATGCTCTCAGGGAAGTGAGACCAAAACTCCCCAGAGCTTCCCTGTCCTGGGTCTGCCCTCAGCCTGACCCCACCAGGGAGCATGCTCTTGCCTGTCTCCTGCTGGAATATTTGTGCTGAGATTGTAGGTTTAGGAGTCCCTCTATTGTCTTTCCAAATCCTCTCCTCCACAGCCCAAGTCTTTATGGATGATCTCCTATTTCCTTCACAATCACATCATGGAGGTGATATATTTCAGAATAGACTCTCTGAGCCTCAACACTGCTGACAATGGGACTGGGGACATTGCTTGGGGAGGGGACTGTTCTGTGTCTTTGGGACATTTGGAAACATCCTCTTCAATCTACACATCACATGGGAGTTTTGCCTTCTCTTTAAGTCAGGATACACAGAAACACCTCCAGACTTTTCTAAGTATTCCCTGCCGGGGGGTGGGGACACATCACCCCAATATGAGAACCACTGGGTTTAAAGGACATGTTCTCAGCTATTAGGGGGCCTTTGGCTTGAGTCCTGTTTATGCCATTCAGGTCAATGGAGACTAGATGTGTGCTCTCTCTGTGCTTCTGTGTTCCCATCTGTTAGACAAAACAGTTACATGGACTCACATGACATCACAGTGCCAAGGGCCCAATCACATTGACTCTCTCATCAACCAGAGGGCAGGATAGAGTTTTAAAACCAGACTATGTTTGCATTTAAAATTTTGGAATTGTATGCAAATCACATGAGTGTGTGTCAGCTGAATCTTTGTTTATTTTCTGAGGGACGATTTTTCAAGCATGGGATACAGAGATGGACAAAGATATAAGAAGGTCTGTAGTCTTGGATTCTGTGCTTCTGTATGGGTCCGAGAGAACAGACAAGAGCAGGAGGTGCATGTGAAGTGAATTCTGAGGACAGAAGACATGAGCAAATGAACTGCCTAGTGCAAGGTAGTTGTTTGTAGGTCTTCTCACATTACACGTAACTTGGAGTCTCTATGATCATCAGGTGTCACAGGACACTAAATACAGAGCTCACAATCCATCATGTGATCAATGAAATTTAATATTGAACTCCTCAGCCGAGCGTCCCATAGAGGTCCCTGTTGGGAAAACTCATGGAGGAAGAATGACAGGTTGGAAATCTTTGTGTGAAAAAGACAGGACTTTGCGCTGGGGACGTGAGTGATGGAAGCCATTGAATAATTGTCTGAAGATGGGTGTACTGGTCTGGGCTTCCTTCTACTCATATGTCATCCACGAACCTCATGGCTCCACACATAGGATGCCTTGTTCCTTCTTCATTCCTTCAATTGGTACAATAATTGATTAACAATTCGGGTGATTATAACACACATGCATTTAAGTGAGAATAGTTAAAATCCATACTTTTATGTGCAAGAGTTTGGGGCCATTACATGCACATTCATGCTAAAGCAGATACTGCTGAAGGGATATGGCGGGTAGATGTGTATCCACAGTCACTGAGGGAGTAGGATCAGAGATACAGAGGATATGAATTAAACAAAAGCAGCCCTATTGATGACGGTTGTTGTGGGATGATAGGGGCATGCAGATCTGTGAACTATTCTCTACAGTTTTGGTAATTTCAATATTGTCATATTTCATTCTCCACTCCTGTCATGATGGGTGTATATGCTGCTATTAAGAGCCCCTCAAATGTGCCCAGATGTGTGTTTTCACTGAGATCTCAAGTTTAAGGCCGTCTTCTTCCAGCAGACAGAGGAGGAGTTGGCTGGGAGGCTGAGAAGGGACAGGAATCCAGGCTGTTGAAGTAACAGGAACTTGAGGGAAGCTGGAGGCCTGAGGACAAGGGGAGGGGCTTGAGGTGGGTGTGGAGTGGGCGGGGCCAGGCCATGCAGGCTTCAGAAAAGAGCAGAGGAGGTGGGGTTTTATACAAACAATAGTGAGGACTCACTGAAGGGCTTTAAGCAGAGGCTGACCTTTCTGAGCTGAATGAGAAAGGTCCCTCTGAGTGTCTTGAGGAGAGAGAGCCTGAGGGAAGTGGGTGATCCTGGTCCCAGGAATTGACTGGACTGTCCTGTGAGTCTAGAAGTTTGGGGACCATTAGACCATTTGCACAGTTAAAGCAGAGTTGGTTACAGAGCACTGCGAGGGAGTGATGATTTCTTCATTCAACTGCCCAGACATTCACCACATCTGCAAACACATCACAATTTCACATTTAGCTTGTTACTAAAATAATACAATGAGTAAGGAAATATAGGTAGGGAAAATTTTGTTTAAAATATAAACAAATTTCAGTAAAAAAAAAACTACTGACAAGAAACATGTGACACAGATCAACAGAATGCTACAAACATAAAAAAATGGAGTCAATTCCTAAAATAAAGAAGCACACTACACTCTCCACTAGTAAATGTGAAGTCTATCAAAGTCATTATTATTATTTTTACTAATCACTAAATAAAATCTGATGTCTGTGAACACTATAAATGCATCACATGACTTGAAATGTTTGCTGCCTGGTCCTCCTGTGAATATGCCCCTGAATGTATTGCTGGAAAACTCCCTTTCTACATTATTTCCCTGACCGAACCCTATGAGCCCTTCAAACCGAATCAACTGTCGTGTCATCTATGAGGTTGGACAAGAAGCTAATTATGCATTTACTTTTGCAATATCTTCACTGGTGTTGAAACAATATTTACTTGTTTTTTAGGTACACTTTTTCACCTCCCCTGATGGAGTCTTGTCCTTGGGAGTGAAACGCTACATTAATCGCTACAATCACCAGAATCACAGTATCTGGGAACAAGACCATTCATGTGTGTGAATAGAGACAGTGACCTGCTGAGCTGCACAAATGAGCTGGGCTCTCAAGGCTTTTAGCCATGGGGAAGCCTGTGTCCTGTGACCAGCAGGAGAGGCTGTGCGATGGCGCTGTAGTCCCTACACAGCTGTCAATGAGGATCATTTACTGAAAGGAGCCTGGGCCTGGGGGCTGGGCCCTGTGCTCACTGATGGGGGCTCAGCAGCTGTGTCTTCTCATGCCTGGCAGAGTCCCCTGAGCAGGGACCTTTGTGTGGTCTCAGCAGGTGCTTCCTCCAAGGGCTCTAAAAAGAAAGACAGCAGCCTCTGTCCTCCTCAGCCTGAGGTGTGAGGTGAACTCTAGCACCAGGATTTAAGGAGGGGCTGAGCAGTCACTGGATGGACACAAATTTACATGAACATCCCCTTCTCTGGCAGAGGGTGGAGAAGAAAAGGGGGCCTGGGGCAGCCCAGCCCCACTGTGGGTCAGGGGCTGTGTGCACATGGCCTGCACCCCTGTCCTCCTCGTATTTCTCTCTCACTGCACAGGTGGGGACAGGCCTCTGGGAACAGGCCTTAGTTACCAATTTCAGTCCTTTCATGTTCAGTTTCCTAGAAAACTCTACCCTGGTCCCTGCCCCATGTCCCATTTGTGTCTGTGTTTGCAGGTTCCCTCTCCCAGCCTGTGCTGACTCAGGCCCCTCCCTCTCTGCATCTCTGGGAGCATCAGCCAGACTCACCTGCACCCTGAGCAGTGATGTTAATGTGCGCACCTATACCAAATTCTGGTTTCAGCAGAAGCCAGGGAGCCCACCCAGATGTCTCCTGGGGTTTCAATCAGACTCAGGTAAGTACCAGGGTTCTGGTGTCTCCAGATGCTTTTCTGGATCCAAAGACACCTTGGCCAATGCAGGACTTCTGCTCATCTCTGGGCTGCAGCCTGAGGACAAAGCTGACTAGTACTGTCAGATCTGGCCCAGTATTGTTGTCACAGTGACACACACAGATGGGGAAGTGAGACATATCCTCAGCCTGCTCAGGGTACTGGGCTATGACTCTCCTACAATTTGAAATAACTTGAATGTACACTAATTATAGTTGGATGTAGCTTCTAGATCAAAATGTCCTTTTGTCCAGGTTCTTATTTAACAGCTCTGAGCTGTCTGGAAAGTAAAATAATAACAAGAAACTTATGATGGTATGGAAAAGTTGCCTGGTGATCCAAGTTTTAAATATCAGAGTTTGTTAGACTGTCTATTTTTCTCTTTAAAAACCTTCCCTAGTTTTTTGTTGTTGTTGTTCAGATCTCAAGATCATCCCAGCAGATAGGCCGTCCTCCACAGCACAGACTCTGGTCTCCTAGGGATCAGAGCAGAGACCTTCTCATCCCTCCCAGGATCCTGAGCTCAGGGCTGGCTGAGGAGCCCAGTGTCCCAGGGATGAAGCACTAAGATGTGAGATGCTGGGTGAAGACACAGGCCCGAGAGGAGTTCCAGGCACAGAGCTGGCCTGCGACCCTCACTGGTACCTGAGACTTTCGTTGTGAAATCCGGGAGGTGGTGGTTAAGCAAGGGAGCGGAGGATTTGGGACCTAAGGGCAACACACCTCTTTGTGAAACATGAGAGAGTGACAGTGATTCTCTACCATTACTGGGAAATGTGAACCTGCTCCAGGCAAGGAAGTGAAGTGGGTCTCTGGATGAGATGCTCTTATAGCTGACACCACTCAGGACCATGGGAACGCCCGTGAGTGGGTTTCCTGAGACCACAGGCACTGGCTGTGTCCTCCTCTCCTCTGAGACCCAACTAGAGCTTCCTAACAATCCAAGATGAGGTGTGAGCTGTGGGACATCAGGTGCAGGAACTCCCCAATATGTGATTGGGTTGCTCCCCTCTGAGCTCTTGATGGACTCAGGTCAGAGGCCACTTTCTCCTGCACAGGGAGCAGCAGGCACATTGGGGTTACCATGGCAATCGTCCCAAGAGCTCCCAGGCAGATCATTTACCCACCTTGTGACCAAGGACAGAGGTGACTGACACTCAGGGGTGCTGCCCTCTTCTCTGGCTCCTGGTTTGTGTATGGCCTCCTTGACCACCTTTGGTCTCTAGACTGAGGAGGAGGCTGACTATCACTGTCACATGACTGAATAAACACACTGCCACAAAGAACTCCCATGCCACGGGGAAGAGTGGTAAATACCTGCCCTCTCTCTTCCATGACCCACCTTTGCCTTGTCCTTGATTATGACCAACATCTGCTGAGGTTTTGGCTTCTGCTGTCACATGGTCTCAAGTTATTGCCTTGGTATGTCTCTAGGGGTTAATGAAAATATCTGCTGTTATTACTGGCATTCCAATTGAAACAGAATGCCTTTGTGCCCACATACAGAGTATCCCTCAGAGTTGCTGGGTGTGGTGACAAGAGAAGTCCAGCATCTGTGACCTGGGTGACCCAGGTGCCCAGCCTGTCCCTGCTCCCAGCCTGGAATTTGCTCATTCTCTGAACAGAGATTACCCTCTGAGGAGCTCCTGATCCCCAGGTACTGGGAGACCCCTCCCCATTAAGGATGTGGCTCTCAGACCCACCATTTTCTCACTTTCTCCACTTTAACCCCATGACCGCTCATATTTTCCCTTTGTGGATCTTCGTTTGCAATGATATTGGATAAATATCAACTCTTTGGACCCTATAGCTCATAAATTCAACCCGCATTAAAACCACCGAGCTCTTCACAACTGAACTTTCTCAGGGCTAATGTGGGTTGGGGAACAGACATGAGGGTTTCTTAGGCCATGGATGGAGGAAGAACCTTTAAAAAGAGATGAGAGGTCATTTATAGTAATTTCTTTTCCATATTGTGTTGAGAAAAATTACAAAACTAGACAAAAATTGTTCATCAGAGTAGAAAAATAATATATATATATTTTTTTCAAGGACAAATTCAAGGGTAAAAGAGAACGCACAGAAGAAGTCTACAATAAAACATGTTTTTTCCCTAACACAATTATATTCTCTTGGCCAAGACATGGATAAAAAGCGAAGAAATGTGAAATGTGGACCTGGGAACAAAACAGGAACCCCTAATAAGAAATAAGTATATACATGTGTATGGGTCAGCCAAGTAGAACTATTATCAGGAGTGAACTAACAGGGTGTTTTGGGGGAACTTTAATCCTGGATCTTGGTAA
>NW_017733835.1:2737-3302 GCF_001890085.2 Hipposideros armiger | reverse complement strand
CCTACCCACAAGGAACAGTATCAGATTTGCAAATTACAAGTTAATCTCATTTATGATGATTGCTGATAGTAGTACAAAAGACTCCACATAGGAGCAAGAAGAAGACGTGTTCTTTCAAGCAAAATTCTCCTTGACCCCAAGGGAGGATTTGGCCTGAGACTGGGATATGTGTGTCATCTCTGGGTGATGATGGATGTGGAATTTGGGGGACAGCAGATGTGAAGAGGCCGAGGTCAGCCTGGATCAGCACGTTCTCTCAGAGAGAAAAGCACTGCTCAGAGGAAGCTCTCCCCTGGGACAGGCAGTGTCACTCAGGAACCCCAGGGGGTGCTGCTGAGCGCTTTCCTGCCTGTGAGGGCCTTTGGGGCCTTGGGTGCGTCTTCCATCCCAGTCTATGAGTCCCTCCATCCCACACTGGCTCCTAATCCCACCCAGATCTGCCTGTGGTGCCTGGAGAAGGCCTGAGACAGTCTGTCTGGTGGTAAACCTCAGGGATCCTGCTGCTAATATGACTCCCAGTGTATTCCCGAGGAGACGAGTACTAAGTGCATTGGCCCTTGATCTG
>NW_017733835.1:0-665 GCF_001890085.2 Hipposideros armiger | reverse complement strand
CTCAACGCTACAGCAGGGACCTTCTGATTACACTGCCCTGGGTAGTGACACAAAGATCCATCTGCAAAATCAGAAGCGATTCCAGGAGAGCTCTATGGTGGAAAACGGGCTGGAGGACATGAGTTCTGAGCCCAGCAGGGGGCACTGGTGGACTGGTCCTGAGTGCTCAGGGTTCTAGGACATGCAGGCTGGGAAAATACTCTACTGGCCTTTGCACAGTTGAGCAGACACTGTCATCACTGAAGTGAGCCTTTCCTGCACCTGGGCCACCAGGCGCCACATGAACACTCAGCTTTGACACACACACTTGCCTCATATTTCATCTCCCTCCCTTCATTGCCCAGGCCTGATTTACAGGCAAAGATAGACAATCACACAACAAAAATTAATTTGCTTGAGAAACTTGACCTACAGTGCTACCTGAGCATAGGATAGAAGACACCTGGGGTGGGATTGTCTCAATCCAACGATTAGGCTTCAGCAAGCAGAGCTCCGGGACTTGTCTACCATGGCCCAGGTTCCTCTCTTTGCCTCCTCACTCATTAGAAAGGATTTTCCTTTAGGGGACAGTGATAGGATATTGGGGGTGGGGGCATTTGCACTGCCTTTTGCTTCTACCACCTGAGTACAGGAGCTTGTCATCCATAATTTCTGCCACCTTCTAA
>NW_017731601.1:2329080-2341416 GCF_001890085.2 Hipposideros armiger | reverse complement strand
TGCTGCACCACTCCATCATCTGGCCTCTCTTCAGTTGCATGCTTTGGTTTTTCTTTTTGGGTGTACATGTGGGTCATGTTTTAGTCTGGCAGGTATTCCTGTCTAATGCTTCGCCTTCCTCTTATCTGCTCCCTGTTACTAAGGCTCCACACATGTACTCGCCGAGTTAGCTTATGTTCCTCCTTTGTGTCCCTTGGTACCATATTATAGGAATTAAACGGCACTGTGAATATTATTTCCGTGCTTGTATTTTTTCTTCCAGACTTAGGTTTTGATAATCTCTTGTCTGCAGTGCCTAGAACTCGGCACTTAATGGTGGTTGAATGAATTAATGATTTACACCTGTTTCTGTTGCTTGGAACATTAATTTTAATAGGGCCATTTGTGTATTGAGTTTTAATTTTTATTTTGTGTGTGCCTAAAATATATTACTATATTTTAAGATATTCTCTATAATATGTACCTCATTGTTTTCCATGAGATGTTAGATTTGAGAAGCAGGTATTTTAATTTGCAAACATCTTGACATTATATCACTATCTTTTGTGATACCACCGATTGTGAATTTATAGATTTATGGGCAGAAATAAGGAAATCATCCCCTCAAAATAATACTGCTGTAAGTAGTTGCATGCAGCTGTTAATATGAAGGGTGGGATTAATGTAGCTGTTATTTTAAAGGATCATCTTCACACAACATGAATTAAAATTTTTTTATTTATTCTACAGGGAAGTCTTAAGAGAAATCGGCAGGTCTCCCCTCAGGAATTCATCCATGAACTGAAAATGGGATCTGCAGATGAGAGACTGGTCACGTGTCTGGAGTCCCTCCGCGTGTCTTTGACTAGTAATCCTGTGAGGTAATTCATATACCTGAACATTATCAGGGCATAGTATTAAGTTATAATAGATAGTTATTGATCTGTGATTTTTTTTACAAAATACTTTCTTCATAGCACCTGAAAATAAGTAGCTGGTATGCCTCAACAAATCCTCAAGGTAAAAATTGAATACTTGATATTTATATACATGAAGAAATATAGTGTCAGTAGTACTTTTGTATTTATCACTGAATGATACATAGCTTATAGACTTTAAAAAACTCATTTTTTCTCTTAGAATTTTTAAAAACTTTGAGTATTTTTTCAATGAGAACAACCATGATCAGAAACCACTAATTTAATGTGATTGAGTTTCACTCTGAATTTTGGTATTGCATATATATTGACTGATTCCTGTTTGACATAGCAAGGAGTACCACTCATTTATTTTTTTCCTTTATTGGAAATGGTTGTGTTAGGTTAGTGTTGTAGATTTAGAAAATATAAATACAGGAGGCCAAGTAAAATCTGAATTTGAGACATGTTTACACTAGAACAAATGGTTTTTCTGAAACCCAGATTTAATTGGGTGTCCTGTATCTGGCAGCATTACCATAGGGCTGTCTCTAAATCAATTTTTAGACTTTGTAGCTCAGCATATTCTTGAAAAATTTCAAGCGGAAGTTGTTATAAAATATCTGAGCAGTCATAGAATTAGAATTTCAGCGCTTTAAGGGTCTAAGGTAGGTCAGTTTTGAACTTTTATTGTATAATAAATCAATTTCTGCATAAGAATATCTGTGTGTACATGTATGTGTCTGTATATATGGTATATATTTTGGGGTCTAGAATGACAAACTGTGGTTGGTTGTTAACATGTAAAAGACTCTTGATATTGTCTTATAACAAGACAATATCAAGTACTTTATATAGTACTTTTTTGGACATTCCTGTGGTTAGGATGTAGAATGGAAAAACTCTTTGACAGTACAAGTATTTAAAACAGAAAGACCCTACCTGCTGAGTCATGAAAGTGAGTGAGGTTTAACTAAGGAGTATGAAGAATGCGCAAACAATCTTTAGTATATTTCAACTTTATTTTTTCATATTTTGGCACTTCTAGCCTGTTCTGTAGACTGTAAACTAATGGTGGGCCTGAGACCAGGGACTGAATGTGTCTTATTAGCCTCTCTTTACTAGACATAGTGCTTAGCACATAGAAGGTGCTCGGTAAATGTTTGTTTATTGAAGCAGTGAGGTTTGACTTTAGCCTTGTTCAGCCTTATGCTGGCTATTGTCAGAAACTACACTGAGTTAGGAATTTCCTTGTGAGGTATAGTCCTACATTAAGAGCTCTGGTTTCCAGCTTAATCTGTACCTGCTAAATGTATTCATTCAAAAGGTCTTATCCAGCACTTGCTATTTTCCGTGTACTGCCTTACATGTGGGGCTTGAGTAAATAAGCAGAGTTGACACAGGCCCTGTTTCTGTGGAGTTTAAATGGAGGAAGAGGGTAATTTGGGCTTGACTGGGGAAGATATATTCATTTTTCAGTTTATCTGGCAGCCAGTGGTCACTGGAGATATTCATGGCTTTACAATATAATTAAAAGTAGATTTTTCCCTTTACCTTTTCTTCTTCATCTTCATCTTTGGAGTAGATGACTATGATAGCAAAAGAAAAGCTGAAAGAGTTCTATGTATAAATTCATGCACGTTGCAATGGATACGATTATTTATTGTGATTTCACTTAGGAACACTAGGGAATAATGCTATATGTCTCTTCCATTTAAACCTAATCTAAAAAAAAAATCAGTCGTTTATGGAATGGAATTATTTCCCCAAGCATGGCTAGTTTAAAAATGTGAATCAGGAATCTGATAATATGGATGGATACTCCCTACAAAGTAGTCTTTTTAGTAGAAAAGAACAGAAAATCTTCTATTGGATTTTTGGCATACCTCAACAACTACTCATGGTAAAAATTAATCTTCTATTGATTTTTTATTGAAAATCTTTTGGAGAGTTTTTTTTTTTTCCCCTGAAATCATGGCACTTACATAGACAGAAACTTGAGATGATACTCAAGAATATTTCCATGTCCAGTGCTCTGATTAGAGGAGTGACTCAGCTGGGCATATAAAACATGGAATTATGCCTGTGATCAAATCTTTGGACTTTGCTGTCAGTTTTGATGTATCTGCTGATCAAGTAAGTTTTTCCTATTTTATTTTTTATGCACAGTATGTGACTAAATTTCGAGAAAGAAGGGATTCTAATTTTTGTAAGCTTTAGAGATTATTGTTAGACCTGTGGTATTATTGAGAAAATCAGAGTTAAAAATTCTTTAAAGTCTGTGAATACAGTTGAAAAACAAAGAAGTGAACTGATTCATGGTGGTTCTTTAATGCAGGGATCAGGATTTATTTAAATTGAAAATCAAGAAAAAAGTAGGAGTCCCCTCATCCCAATATGCAATATTTTCAGAGCCATTCATCAACTTCTGAAACTCTGCCTTGCAATTAGGAGCCATGTCAACCTTTTACTATCCAGATAGTGAATTATGTGAAAACCAGTGCATTAAATACAAGATTATTTGCCTTGTTTTATGAAGAGTTGATTTGAAGATTGCGAAGTTTTTCTTCTGTTTGAAGTTTTATTGATTGTTTAATATTCTTGGTGACAGTTTTGAGCTAAAAGACAGTTACTTTATTTTGGAACACTCAAGAAAAGAGCAAATTCTTCAAATTACCAAATATAACTTTTAGTGGACCCTGACATAGTCAACGATTACATTTAAGTGATCAAACACATTGAGGTGGAAATGCAGAAAGGTAGACACTAACATCATTATGATTGATGTCAAGCATTTTAGTTCATACCCATCTATGCACACAGCAAAGTAATTACAGAATGCATCTTCATTTTCTCAATTTGATGCAGCTGTCAAAGATAAGATTTTTGTCTCAGAAAATCCTGTTTTATCAGGTCTGTGTGTTTTGTGATTTTAGTCATTATTTTCCTTTAGTCATAGTTAACATGTACATTTTGAAGTTTGTAAGAAATATTTTCTTGCTAAAGTTATCTTTTTGTTAGATTTCTAAGGGGAGTTTGGAACTAGGTATGATTAAATTAATAACTAGAACTTTGAGAAAATCACTTCAGTTAAAATATATTTGTTTACTGCAAAGGAAGTGAGCAGCTTCAGTGTGTCATTCTATTCAATCAGTGTAGTTTCTCCCCTTCTCTGGACTTGAAAACACAAAGCCGGGGAGGAGCCTACCTGTGGAGCTGATGTACGATTTGCGCTGTGCACCACACGTGTGATGGGACAAACGGAAGAGCCTGTGGCAAGCAATGAGATTAGTGTACTCATTGATATCAACATGATCTGAAGGCAAGACTCAAAAGACTAAACATTTTGAAGTTACTTATACTTTGACTTATTAAAAATTATTTTTATAGCACGTTAGACATATAAAAAAAAGACTTTGTTGTAACAGTAAATCAAGCACCCATTTGCCTACCAAGGAGACTAAAATATGGCATATTTCCTATAACTTTGAAGCTTCCACGCATCCCTCTTTAATTCAATATCCTCTTCCCACTGTCCTTTGGTGACCTCGCTCCTGAGTTTTCGGCTTATCATTCCTATTTTTTTATTATAATTTTACCATATATGTATTCTTATTTAACATAGTATTTGGTTTTATATCCTTTTCAGTTGTATGCAAATGGAATCATCTTCTGTGTATTCTTCTGTGACCTGAGTTTCCTTTTCTATTATTTTTCATTGATTTATATATGTTGATGTGGGCACATACTCACATTTAATCACAATTAATCGTTTTTCATACCTTTTTTATACTTTAAGAATAATAAATAGCATGAATGCTTTAAAAAAGTCCTATTAGATTACCTTTGTCTTTTCCATGTAGTTTTATCTTTTTGTATTGATTTTAAAAATATATTGAAATTTATATCTGATATTCATTTTGAATTTTCAGGTTTTTCCATGTTCTTCCTCCTTCCCCCTCCCCCCTTCTCTTCCTCCCCCTTCTTCCTTTTCTGTATCCTTCTTTTTCCTCTTTCTCATCCTTAAATTCTTCTGAATTGATTTTTAATTTCTCATTTCAATATTTCCTCATTTACAATTTGGAAGACACATTTTTTTGAACATATAACAAAAATTTTAACATGCACGTACTTAAAAAGGGACAAGAGTAAAAAATATCTCTTTTCTTTTGAACCTAAGAATACTTTCACACCAATCACCCTCTCTTGATTTATATGCTATTTTGTGTGATATTTTAATTGTATGTTTTTTTCTTTTCAGTATTATAAATTATTATTGCTATTGTACTACAAATATGGGCATATGTATATATGTGTAGAAACACATATGTACTCATTCTTCTTTGTTTCTTGAACATTTTTTTTTTCTCTGATACTGTGCGCTTGCTTCAGGCACATCATTAAATTCCCTTGTTGAGAGTCTGTTGATGGTAAACTGTCTCTTATTTGTCTGAACGTGACTTTATTTGCTTTTGCTTTTGAAGGATAGTTTTCCTAGCATATGACATTGAGGATGTTTAGATTTCTTTTCTTAGTACATCAAAGATATTATTTTCTCTTCTGCCTCTCATTGCTGTTTTGGAGAGCGATGGATCTTTATCTAAAACTCATGTTTTTACAGGTAATCTGCCCTTTCCGTCTGTCTGGTTTTATAATGTTTTGTCTTTGGTGTTTTATAGTTTTATGTGTCTAGGTGAAATTTCTTATTTTTCCTGCAAATTCATGGGGGGCTTCCTGAGTGTGATTGGTGTCTTTCATAAATTCAGTGAAAATGTCCGCCAGTATATCTTTGAATATTGACTTTTTCTCTATAATTTTGTGTATGTTAGACCTTAATGCATATACCATTATTTTAAGCTCTTTATACATCTATGTGTCTCTCTCTATTCAGGATATATTTTTTAGATCCAATATCCTAATTGTTTCTTCATTGATGTCTAATCTACTACTTAACATATACAGTATATTCTAAATTTTCATTATTATAATTTCATCTCTATAATATTTCTTTGGCTCTGTTTTAAATTCCTTGTCATTACTAATTTTGTGCTTCTTGCTTATTTTTTTAATCTTTATTTTTTAAAATATATTAAATATTCTTATTTTATATTCTATGTCTATAATTCTACTAAATGAAGACTTCCTAGGGCTAATCGTAGTGTTGGTTGTTTCTTTCCACTTTTACTCATATGTTGCTTCTTTGTGTATTTTGTAATTTTAGAGTGTGACCCCCTGTTTCATAGAACTTTTCTTTTGAGATTTATTTTGATGATATTATTCTGTTAGAATGAATTAATATATTGCTACTACTGGAAGCATAGGACTAGGATACTAGTGACCCAAGGCCACTTTAAAATTCCTGGTTTGTCGACAAGAGAATGTGGAGCCTATAGAAAGAAAAGTCATATAACAGTTTATTTGAGCCAAAATTTTGGTTGTGCCTGGTGGCAAAACCTCAACAGAATGAGAAAATTCTCTGGAGAAGGGCAGATCTGCAGCTTATTTTATACATTAGAATCAAAGAGGGAGCCTTGAGGAGGGTTCCGTGAAGTGCATTGGAATCCAGCAAAGTGGAGGGAGAGACACATGCTTCTCTTACATTGGTAGGTCGGGGTAGTTAATAATTAACATTTACATCCAATGGAGACAGCATGGGGGCAACAAAGTAACAATGCGGGGTTCTGTGCTCTCATGCTCTGTTACTGGCTTTTGTGCCTTCGAAGGGTAGGAAAAGAAAATTCTGACATTTCAAAGGTATGTTATCCTAGATCCAAAAGGACGATAGATAGGCTCACATAAGCTAAAGAATGACTGCCTTGTCAGGGAAGCCAGAGGCCTAGAGTGTGACTACACACCGTGACCCGCTTTAGTTAGGAATTGTTATGCGTGTGTTCAGACCGTCCTGTGTGGCTGATTTTGGTCACCAAGTGTATAAGTCCTGCCATTCAGATTCCCCTCAGCTTGTCAAGCTTGGTATGTGGCCCCTTTTTTGTTCATAGGCCTGAGATGGTTTTGTTTGCTCTGAATTTCCTGAAATTACCTCTATTCTAAGATTGTCAACTTGTCAAGCTAAGTAAAAGGCCTTACTTCAATGCTTTTTCAGTACCGCTCTTCCTTTGGCCTCCCAGAGATCTTCATTTACACTCATCCCCAAGTCCCACAGAAAGCAGACCTTGTGCCGTTGATTCCATTTCCTTCAGCTCGGTTGCTGTCCTGTTTCACACATACACATACAAAAGCCTGGTTTGTGTGCTGATAATGTACGTCCCCTCCTTGGATTACAAAGGTAGATCCAGGAGCGAGGTAAGGAGCAAAATCAGCTCTGCTGGGTGATGCGAGATTCAAGAGCACAAGTGAGACGCGGAGGTGAAGTTCACCTTTTACTTCTCACTCACTGAATTGACCGTGTTGTCTTAGGTAGAGAGGCAAGAACCGCAGGCTGGGGTCCTACCTACTCAGTGTCCCTCCCCACTTGCACCAATTTGATAAATCAGCCCTTGTGGGATATTCAGATAATGAGGTTGAGGGAATAACCAGAAGGCTGGAGTAACCAATATTTCTTTCTGGAGAATATAGTAGAAGGCCTCTCCCTTTCTAAAATGACAGGAGAAGGATAAAAGATGTTGCAGGGGAGAGAGCGTTCCTCTATGTTCAAGGTTCTTCTGGCTGGTCTAATAATCAAATCGACATGAGGCAGATTAGCACAATAAAAGAACCAAATTTTATAGATTCATGTGTATGGGAACCCCAACTATAGGAGAGGTTCAGAGATTGAAAGGGGTTTGAGGCACATAAGACATCCTGAGCTAGGATTGAGGTAATGGCATTGGGGGTTTCAAATTCTCATTGCAAGAGATAAGAGCAGATCTTTAGTAAACAGACCTTTGCCCTGCCCTACAGATAGGTCAAAAGAAGTTATCTCTGATAATCTCATATGGGCAAGTCCCCTGACACAAGTTCCTTTAGGTAGTTAAGGGAGGGTGGAAAGTTTCTCTTGAGCCTGAAGCTAAAGTTGCCTTTTGTTCAAAACAGTCCGTATACCAGAGACCCATCTTTGAGTGACTCATTCTGGACCCCTCCAGTGTTCTTATTAATAATATGCCCCACTTCGTTTTTATTCCCATGGCATGTTTTAGAATTAAGAAGATGTGAGAGATACTTTTTTTGAACTGTTCTTATAAAAATGTTTGAAAATTAACGATATGTACATATTTATGGTGATATGAATAATAAAAATTCCTGAAATGGGCAAGAGGAGTAAAGGTTTCCCTAGCTGATCTACATTCTTGTGTTTGTCTTTCCTTTTCCTTTCCTCTCATTGTCTTTTTCTTTAGTAATGATGCCTAGGAGGGAAGTTACGCGCAGGGTACCAAGTTTTCTTGCCTGTGCTGTTTCATGTGACAACCATTAGTCACTTGTGGCTATTTAAATGTAACTAATTAAAATTAAATGACAAAAAACACTTCCAGTGCTCAAGAGACACATGTGGCCAGTGGCTACCTTATTGGGCAGCACATATACAGTGTTTCTGTTGTAAACAATTCTGTTAGGCAATGCTGCTTAAACACCTGTGTTCTTCTGTGTAACCACTTCTTTAATATAAATAGCTGCATGGCTATTATATTCTCAAAGTTAAGTGCAGGACTATGAGACTATATAAAGGAATTCAAGTCTGAAAGATTAAAGATTATATATTACAACTTCTAGAAAGGGGTGGACATTCATATCAAGAGAGCCCGAGAGAAGAAAAGAGTGATCTAAGCGGGGGTTGCTTACTTGACAGAATAAGGCTAAGAGTGTGGGCTTCATACTATTTATTAAAGAATAGAAGAGGAGAAGTGAGGTGTGGCTTGACAGCAGTGCAATAGCTGTGGGTCCATGGTTGCCTGTATCTAAGATGAAGGAATCAGTAATATGGCGGGCGGTACATCATAGGATTCATCGAAACATTCCCTTTGGTAGGCTAAAAATATTAGTGAGATGCATGGTTTTTAAACAGAATTTTCCTTATAGAGATGGGGTTACATATACCACTGAAACACAATTTTTCCAGGTTGTTTTTCAATAAGAAGTCAAAAGTATAAGTAGGATTTTTTTTTAAATACATTTTTTTCTTTTTCTTTTTAAAAAATGTATTGGGGTGATGTTGGTTAATAAAATTACATAGGTTTCAAGTGTACAATTCTACAATACATTATTTATATGTTGTGTTGTGTGTTCACCATCCAAAGTCAAATCTCCTCTGTCACATATATGTGATTTTTTAATTTTTCAATTACAGTTGACATTCAATATTATATTAGTTGCAGGTGTACAAAATAGTGGTTAGACATTCATATAACTTACAAAGTGACCACTCCAATGAATCTAGTACCCATCTGACACCATACATAGTTATTACAATATTATTGACTGTAGTCCCTGTGTTGTGCGTTACATCCCCGTGACTGTTTTTAATTGCCAGTGTGTACATCTTAATCTTTTCACATTTTTCACTCAGTCCCCCAAACCCCCTCCACCCTGACAACCATCAGTTTGTTCTCTTTATCTATGAGTTTGCTTCTGTCTTACTTGTTCATTTATTTTGTTTTTTAGATTCCACATATAAATGAAATAATATGGTATTTGTCTTTCTCTGTCTGACTTAATTTTGCTTCGCGTAATATCCTCTAGGTTTGTCCATGTTGTCGCAGATGACAAGTTGCATTCTTTTTTTATAGCTGAGTAATGCTCCATCGTATATATGTACCACCTATTCTTTATCCATTGAAAACTTCCATACCTTGGCTAGTGTAAATAATGTTGCAGTGAACATGGGGATGCATATATCTTTGATTTAGTGTTTTGGGTTTCTTCAGATTAATACCCAGAAATGGAATAGCTGAGTCCTTCTTCGATTCTTGTTATAGCCTTTGTTTTGAAGTCTGTTTTGTCTGATGTAAATATTGCTACCCCATCTTTTTTTGTTTGTTTGTTTCTGTTTGCATGAAATACCTTTTTCCATACATGTATTTTCAGTCTGTGTGTGTCTTTCCATCTGAAGCGAGTCTCTTGTAGGCAGCATATGTAAGGGTCTTATTTTCTTATCTAGTCAATCACTATAAGTCTTTTGAGTGGAACTTTTAATCCGTTTGCATATAAGTAATTATCGATAGGTATATAGTTATTGCCATTTTGTTATTCATAATTTTGATCTTTTTTTCATCTTAAAGAAGTCCTTTTACTTGCTCTACTTTCCAAAGCATTTTAAGTGAATGAAATATTAATGAAAATATGCCCTTGAAGTAAATAACTGTTAATGTTTTCAAATGAGTACTAATTTGTTATTTTTAAAGGGCAAGCCAATTCTTTCCAATGTTTTGACAGCCCGTCCAAATCTGGTGTCATTTTTATGAAACTTTCTAGAAGACCCAATGTTCCCCACTGGTAGGAGGCTTTCTCTTTTGTGTGCTGTCATTCATAAATGAGTATAGCTTGGTTTTGGCTTATAGATATATTATACTATGTTATAGTTATTTGCCTTCAAAGTTAATTTTACCTGTATCTTAAAAGCTTTGACTTTGAATGCAAGATGAACAATAAGAGCATATTGAAAATATACTAATTGCTTTTAACAGAGAAATACATATTTTCTTTATCTGGTGAATTAGAGCTGTTTAGATCAATTTATACTTGACTTGAAAGGTCCTATGATTGTAAAGTGCTCCAAATCTATTTCAAAATATGTATCTCCTAGTCTATTTAAAAGAAAACATAAATTGTTTGAATAGCCAAGATTAAATATTTTACAAAAATACCTCATTGAAATGTAAAGTCAGTCACAATGTAACACAGGGTCTCTAATCTTTATTTTAAAAATAGAGTAGTTTGATATGTACAAAAGGAAGAATGTGTTCTAATTATTTGAACAGATTAATTTTCTGTTTAAAAGAGAACAACAAAAGAATGTTATGCCATGACAATTTGGGAAAAATACTGCTGGTAAAATTTCTCATGGATATAAAGCTGAAATAGAAGACACTCCTTTTCAATGATAATTGTGTTTTTTGGGAATGTAAACCTTATGTGTTCAAATCTGTAATAACTATCAGTGTCAAGTTATTTACTGAATATATTAGTTTTTTTGGCGAAGGTAAATGCAGAGGGTGCCAAATACACACACACACACACACACACACACACACACACACGCACATTTTAAGAAAAGAAAAAACTGTATTAAAATTGTAATACTCAATATACAGTATATACCAATAACAAAAGATGAATATGAGTCACGTTTGACTTCTGCAATTACAAGAGGTTCTCAAAGTGGTTACCATCAGTGTAATTTCAATACAGTTTTTTCTTTTTTTTATTGTTAGTTTCAGGTGTACAGAACAATGCAATAGTTATCCTTTTCACCCCTCACAAAGTAACAACCCCCCTCCCCCATCCACTGCCCTCCCACCCTTGATATCATACTTATCTATTACAATTCCATTGACTCCATTCCCACACTCTACTCCACGTCCCATGACTATATATATATATAATTATAGTTGACATACATTATTATTCAACATCAGCTTCAGATATACAGTACAGTGGTCAGGTCTCTACACCGACTATGAAGTGGTCTCCCTAACAAGACATGAATCCATCTGGCCCCCTAAAAAATATATACAACATTATTGATTATATTCCCCAGACTGTCTTTTCTATCCCTGAGACCGTATTGTAGTTACCAATTTGTATTGTCTCATCCTTTCCCCTTCTCCTTCATCCCCACCCCCTCCCAACTAGCAACCCTCAGTTTTTCCTCTGTGTCTCTGAGACTATTTCTGTTTACATTTCTCATTTTCAATACAGTTTTTTCCTTTCTTTAAATGCGTTTACATTTTTTTGGCCCCCTCTGTAATTTCAGTGGAGAAATTATTTCACTTCAGGCACCAAACCCCTAGTTATTTAGTGTCTTGTGTATTAGAATCTGTACAATGTATTCCTTAGATGAACTTTTTGGCCTTGTTACTATATGTTAGAGTGTTATTAGGTTAGCTAAAGAAAGGATTTAACATATGATCATATTCTTGCTGTTCCCTGATGTATCTCTATATAAAGAAAAACATATCTATGCATAAAGAAAGGCCTTAATACAAAGGGAGGCATAATATATTGGCAATAGAAGGAAGTCTTAATGTGTATTATTCAGAGAATGTTTTTTATTAGTTTCAGGTGTACAAAACAATGTAATAGTTAGATATTTACACCCCTCAAAAAGTGATAACACGCCCCCCCCCGCAATCTATTACCCCTCTGACATTGTATCTAGCTGTTACAATTCCATTGACTATAGATTGTGTAGATGCCTGACCACTGCGCAGTATACCTGAAGATGAAGTTGAATAATACTGAGTGTCACCTATAATGAAATACACACACACACACACACACACACACA
>NW_017731601.1:2322161-2328710 GCF_001890085.2 Hipposideros armiger | reverse complement strand
ATCTTTCTTTCTTTCTTTCTTTTTTTTTTTTTTTAAGATTTTATTGGGAATTGAGGGAGGGGAACAGCGTTGGGGAATCGGGGAAGAGGAACAGACAACTTGCTGTCCTTTTATTCTTCATTCTAGTTGTGGAGGACGTCACTTCACTGGCCCATGTTGGTATTATCATTGCGCTCTTCCCAGGGGAGGTAGTCGCTTGCCGGCCACTGGACGGGCGCTCACGGCAGCTCACGCTAGCTAAACCCTTAAGTATGTGGTGTCGACATGCCACCAGAGTGTAGCAGGGGATGTATTGGTTAATCTGCCCAGGCAACAAGTATTCACAGGTGTGCTCAGTACCACAGGAACCAGGCATATGGGGGGGGAGACTTAGTAAACAAATAGTAAAGAAATAAAAGATATAGTCAGTTCAGTCAAGGAAAAATATGGCTCCGAGAGTAATGAATAAAGAGCTTTTAAATGCAAGAGAATACCTTTCCAAGGTGATGATGTTTAAGAGACTGAAAGGACAAGGAACTAGTTCAGAGAAGCTCAGGCATCGGTGATGGGCCTGGAGCACCCCCTGGGCTGCATTGACCCTGACGACACAGCCTGGCAGGAGGGCCACCCCCTCAGAGACATGGGCTGTGGCTGCGTGTAAGGAGCTTGAAAGGCCGTGGTAGGCAGATCGGGTTTGTATTCTAGTAAGTGGGAGGCCGTTGAGTTTTTTGCAGGAAATGAGATGATCTAAACTTACTTGTTTCAGAGGAACTGCTGTAGGGAGAATGGATTGAACAGGGAAAGAGTGGACAGGGAGATGCTAAGGGAGGCTGTGGGGCAGTCACAGGGATAATGAGGGTGGGGCGAGGAGTGGGCGGGTTTCCCAGGTAAACTGGAGGTAGGGACTTGACCAATTGGATGTGGTGTGTGAGTCAGAAATGACACGGCGGTTTTTGACCTGAGCCAATAGTGGGTAGTAGTGCCGTGGACTGGGATTGAGGAAGATGGTGGTTGTTGCTGGATTCATGCATTTTGAAGAAGAAAATAAAGGTGTCTGTTTTAAACATGTTAAGTTTGATATGTCTGAGAGTTTCACAATTGGAGATATCAAGCAGTCGGCTGTATATGTGAGTCTGGAGCTCAGTGGAGAAATGAAGAAATACTTATATGTTGCTTATATGTGGGTTATACATAAAGCCCTGAGAATGGCTGAGATTCTGGGGTGGTGTCTCTGTCTCTCTCCCTCCCTCTCTCCCTCTCTCCCTCTCTTCCTCTCTTCCTTTCTCCCTCTCTCCCTCTCTCCCGGAGAGAGAAGATAAGATATAGAGCAGTGCCTAGAACAAGCCCTGAAGAACATCGCCCGTTATATATGGTCCATAAAGGCAGCGGGAATCAGGAAAACAGACTGATGTGTGGCCAGTGGGGACGAGGAGGACCCAGAAGAGCTGAGCCTGAGAGAGGAAGAGTATCTCAGAGGAAGAGAGTGGGAACCGCACAGAATGCTACCGAGGAGTGGCGCGAGATAGTAGGGTCAGAACTCGCAAGAGGAGGGTTCTTGGTAACCTCGAGAAATCAGGTTTTTGGACTCTGGGTGGCAGAAGCCAGACTGAGTGACTGGATGGTGAAGTAGTACTGGCCATGCTTGTCATGACACAATTTGAGACATTTTGCTATAGAAGAAAGGAGAGAAATGGGCAGTAACTCGAGGGATACCTGGGGTCAAGGGACTAGAACCCAGGGAGCAAATGGAGAAACTTAAATTATTGAAGAGTTCAAAGAAGAAGGAAACTTGAATGGGCCCTTGAAAGATGGCATCCTTTCGTTTGTTACAGAAGACGCAGTTCTGCGGAAGGGGGCATTATGAGTGAGGGTAGCAATGAACAGGATAGAACCAAGGGCAGATGATGGAGTTTAACTAAGTTTATGGACGGATCTCGTCTGTGGGACTATTACTGGACAATAGTGTTACTGAACAGAAAGAGTTCATCCACCCAGCACTGGCAGAGCCAAATACGGGGGATTGCAGTAGAGAAAGACTGGCCATTTTATTATGAATGGCGTCACCCAGGAGATCGGGAAGCTAATGCTCCAAAGCCTGAACTCCCCTATGGCTTGTAGTTTGCAGATTACACAGGGCAAAGTCACAAGACGCCATGGGTTAGGGGGTTGGGGTCGTGCTGGGGGCAGATTGGTCAGAGGTGAGGTAAGGGTGATAAAGCATTTTTTTCAGGTCTTGAGGACAGTTTTCAGGTCTGTTCTGGAGTCCCTCTGTCTGGTCTCATGGGAAAGGAGCCAGGAGGTGGTCCACCTGAGGGCTCAGGAGCTGAATCATAACTTAGGTCAAGATGCTATCTTTAGCTGCCAGAGGTCTGGACGGTGTGACCATTAGTCAGGTCCGGGCTGCTGTCTTCTGCTGCCTTGGGGGTTGCTGATTATCCCGGGGAAAGGCAGGTCTCTCAGAGGTATATGGAGAGAAAGGAACATGGTTTCTAGAGTTAGGATTTAAAAGTAAACTTAATTAAAGCCATAAGGACCCTCGGTTGCAGTAGCAAGTATTTAGGGTAGAAACAGATGATGGGAACTGGTCAATGTGATCATAGTTTTTCTTTCCCCATTTACTGGTTGTCAAATTATAGTTGATCTTGAACAACAGGCGTTGGAATTTTGTAGGCCCACTTATATGTGATTTTTAAAATAAATATGTACAGTACTATAAATGCATTTTATCTTCCGTGTGGTTTTTCTTAATATTTTTTCTCTAGCTTACTTTAGTGATATAGTATATATTACATATAACATACAAAATATGTGTTAATGGACTGTTTCTGTTACCTGTAACACTCGTGGTCAACAGGAGGCTTTTAGTAGTTAAGTTCTGGTGGAGTCAAAAATCATATGTGGTTTTTGACTGTGCAGGGGATCTGTACCCCCAATCCCTATATTGCTCAAGGCTCAACTGTAGTCTACATTTAAAGTGAATAATTCAGTTAACACTTTCCTGAAGTACTGATGTGTTTGATTTGATACTAAGAAACCCACCTACTAATATTTAATATGTTTCAACCTACTTTGTTTTCTATGTTTGTTTTAATGGTGGACTTAAATTATGATTAGAAGAGCATATACTAGTATATGTTATTTTAAATCCGTAGTTTTCTTACTAGCTTTTCATCTATACATAAAGAACTTAGTTTCATATTTAGGTGCTTTGTTTTTCATCATTGCAGTTAACCTGGTTTTCTTTTTATTTTATTTGGAATACTTTCTCTAGATATCTTATGTCTTTGAATATATTATGGCTAAGAAGTAACTAGGAGAATAAACTCAGTTTGTTGCTCTACTGTCCCATGTAACATTAGAAGTAAGAATAAGTGACTGGTTTTAAATACATAATTTAAAAAGTCAATTCTAAGAAAATATGCATATTAATGGTTGTATTTTGAAGTTTGGCAAATTTTACAATCAGAACAATATTTAGTTCTTGAATTCCGTGTCTGGCTGTATAATTTAGTGTAATTTTTGTGGATGAGCCATCAATTGGGATGTGGGTGTATGTTGTTTTGCCCTACAGGGCATGCTAATTGCTTTGTACTCCCCCTACTCAACTGTTCATTCTAAGTATTTAGTCACCTTGCTAAGAGCAGGTGAAAATGGAAGCTTGAAGTAAGCTATAATTATATTCAGCATTGGTGATATATTACTCTGACACGGGAATGTAAATTGAATCTGGATATTATATAGTATTAAAGCTGACCTTCTAAGTTTAAAGTAAGAAATTTGTTACTTTGTCACATGTGACCAGTGATGTATTTTTTTCCCTTTTCAAGAAGCTTCTTACACTGATTTTTAACAAAATAACTTTGTGCTTCCTTAGGCGTTTATGTAAGATTATTATTTTGTGTAATTAAAAAATACTTTTCTTATTACAGAAAAATTTAAGTTGATCATAGAAAAATAAGTAAGATAATACACAAAAGCAAAATGAAGAAATAATGTATATTATCACCTACTTAGAAAGGAAATATAACGTTTTGGGTAGAAATGTGTATCTACTGAGGAAGTCCTCTTGTTTAATACTATTGGTTGTGTATTTGAAAAAGTTGGTTAAAACGGAATCATAAAGTAAATGACTCAAATGTACCCTAAACTTTTTATTATTATTACTATTATTATTATTATTATTATTATTATTATTATTATTATTATTATTTAAAACATAAACGTCCCCCCGTCTCTGGACATTTGATGTGGAGGCTAGACCATTTCTTGGAGTAGGTCCAGGCTGATTGCATAAACCACACCGCTAAAGAATTTCCATACTCCAATTGGTATTCTACAGTGAAGCAGGAATGTAGAGGCTTATAAAGTTACCTGAGTGTAGAATTTTTTTGTTTTTAAAAAGGTCATTTTGGTGATCTCTCTCAACCATGTATAATTGTGTCCACATCTACTTCTCTAGGACTTTTAAAATCAGTCATCTTTTTAAAACCTTTTTCAAAGCATTAGGGTTAATTTTCATAGAAACAGCAACTTTTCCTAATGATATGTTGTCTGTTTATGTAATTTTAATTAATTTTTGTAATTACAGTAATAAGTGCAACTGGCAAAAATGGGTTTGGAAAGAACCCAAGAGGTTGGTGGTGGGAGCAGAAGTGTGAGTGGGAGAGTCGCTGTTGGCCTTGAAGGTTGATTAGGCCCGGGGGTTAGTCAGAGTCCCCCATGTGGACAGGAAGCCAGCAGGTGACTGAATGAGCTGATTAGGTGGAAAATGACTAAGAATGTGTTTGGATAGCTACACGTGGATGTCCACATTTCCTAGATGTGAACAAAAACATAGTTTTGAACAAAAATAAAAAACACCACGTTACCATTTCTGCCATCTTATGTGCTCCATTAGCATCCTTTGCTTACTTTTGTCACAGTGTTTATTACACACTATTTAGATTGTTTTATTTACTTCTTGTTTCTACTTCAGATTTCTCTCGTCAACTCTTTATCCTCCATTATGCTTATTATCGCTATTCTTACTACCCTTTTTAAAAAAATTCTTGTGCGATCAGAATTTTACCCCTCTAGCATTCTTTATAAACTGCTCTTGAAATCAGCTTTTTATTTGACCTCACTTCAGCATTTGACCCTTGACACTTCTCTGTTTAAAACTGTCTTGTTCTTACAATTCGTTGTAGTATCTTCACTTGCTTCTCGTTTTACTACTGTTGTTGCGTTTTCTTCAGTGCCTTGGTTGGAGCCTCGGCCTATTCTCACACTTGAACAGCGGATGTTTCACACATGTGTTTCCAGGAAGATGGAGTAGATTATACTTTTCCGTGTTCCGCCTGCTAAACACAACTAAAAAACATACACATTATATATGAAACGAATACAAGACACTGCATATGCTAGGGACCCAAGCAATGACATGGTGGCGCATTCTGTGGGTTGTCTTTTTGCCTCCTTTATCCCAGATTTGCAGATAAGGAAGTAGGCAATACTTCTTTACGAAATGCTGATACGTAGGCACAAACAAAAATTGCTCCCAAAGCCTGTTCTCTTAAGCCAAAGGTCCATGGAAGGGTCAGCTAGCGAAACAGAATACTTTGACAATAACCAATCTCTGCTCACCAAATACCATGAAAGGGAACTGTGGCACCACCTAACCATCAAAGCCACGTGTGGAACCTGGGCTTGAACCAGACAGCACTAAGGCGGTGCCCTTCCCTCTGCCCACTGGGGTGGTGTCAGAGGAGACCTAGCAGAGTCAGAACTTGACCGCAACCTAGTGGTAGCAAGATCGCCGTCTCCCTCCCCATGCCCCCCTGGTGCCAGTGGAGGGTATGTGGTAAGTATAACAATGCAGCCATACTTCTCCCTGCCAGGGAGGTACCATGGAGGCCAAGTGGGCTCCCAGGCTCCCACCTACATCCAGCAGTACCAAGGAACCTCCTCTCAGGTGTCAGTGGAGGCCAAGTGAGGATTTTGGCTTGTATTTCTACCTGTCAGTATCAAGTTGGTGCCTCGTCTTCCTCCACTGGAGCAGTGTCACAGGAAGCCACTAAAAACAGGATGAACCCAAGGAAATCCACACTGCAACACATGATAGTCAAACTTCTGAAAACCAAAGACAGAAAAAATTTGAAAGCAACAAGAGATGACCCTTTCAATCCAAAGTGGAAAATAATTTTCAAATGAAGACAGCAAAGGACGGTCAGATCAGAATCTTATGTGCTGTGAAAATACCATTCAGGATATTTGTGACACTAATTGGGTGGTGCTCGGGGATAGTCTGAAGCTGGCCACCGAGTATGTTGCTTCTGGGGCCTCTTAGGAGGTGCTCTGGTGCAGTCCAAGGTCAGATGCTGCCTGCGTACAGCCCAGGGCCACCTGGTATGAGTGACACAGTGTTCTGTGGTTGGGGTCTGCCTGTGCTGGTCTTGAGGCTGCCTGGCAGTGGTATGCTGAGGACTGAGGCCAGTGGCCCTAGTGCCAGGCATGGGGCCACTTAGCAAGAGGTACAGGGCACCCCAAGGCCAGCCACTGCTTGTTTGGAGTTTGTGGACCTTTGAGAGATTT
>NW_017731601.1:2316521-2321946 GCF_001890085.2 Hipposideros armiger | reverse complement strand
AAGCAAAATAAACACAAAGCAAGCAGAACAAAGGAAATAAAAGGTCAGATTAGAAATCAATTAAATTGAAAATAGGAAAACAACAGACGGAATCAACAAAGGGTTCTTTTGAATGATTAATACAATTGCCAAACTTCTATTAATATTGATGAAGGTAAAAAGGCACAAAAACCCAGTATCAGGAATCATACAGGGAATCTTCCTAAAGACCCTACATTAACAGGGTAATACGGGAATACTACAAATAACTTTAAGCACACAGATTGTCAAACGTAGATGAAAAAGGCCAGTTCTTTGAAAAACAATGTACTATGACACAGTCAATATGAAACAAAATTTGAATATTCCTCTGACTATTAAGAAAATTGAATTACTATTTTAAATCCCCCCCCCAAAAAAAATCTTCAAGTAAAGATGATTTTACTGGAGAATTCTACCAAACATTTAACTAGAAATCAATACCAAAAACCCCCCAAGCGCCAAATTTATGGACCAATGTCCATCATGAATATACAGAGGGTGCCAAGAGAGTGTATACACATTTTAAGAAAGGAAAAAACTGTATTAAAATTGTAATACTCAATATATACTGATAAGAAAAGATGAATACAAGTCATGTGTATCCTTTTTTTTTTTTGGCTCCCCCGGTAGACACAAATATCCTTATTGTAATGGACTGTATCAATGAGGCCAAGAAGAGAAATCCCATAATGACATGAATTCATGCAGACAAAGTATTTGACAAAAATGCAACACTATTCATGACAAAAACTCTCAGGAAAACAGGAATAGATGTTATGGATTGAATTGTGTACCCTAGAAACGTTTAAGTCGTAACTCCTAGCACCTTAGAATGTGACCTTATCTGGAAATAGCGTCATTGCAGATGTCATTAATTAAGGTGAGGTAATAAAGGAGTAGGATGGGCTCTTACTCTATTATGTCCTTAAAGAAGAAAAGACAGACAAGGCACCATGAGATGACAGAGGTGTGGAAACCATGTGCTAACAGATACCCTCAGGAGCTAAGAAGAGGCAGGGAAGATGCTACCCAGCATTTCAGAGGGAGCCTGGTCCTGGTGACAGCTTGATTTGGGGCATCTAGGCTCCAGAACTATGAGAAGAAATTTCTGTTGTTTTAAGTCACCTACTTTGTGGTACTTTGTTGCAGAAACTCTAGGAAACTAATATAGAGGGGAACTTGCTCAACCTAATAACGCAAATCGACAAATTCCCAACAGCTAATAGTATATTTAATGGTGAAAGGTTGTGTGCTTCCTCCTCAGGATGGGAACAAGGCACGGATGTTTGTTTTAACCAGTTATTCAATGTAGTACTAGAAGCTCTATCCAGAATAATGAGACAAGAAAGTGAAATGAAAAGAATGTGAATCAGAAAGGAAAAAAAAAAATGTCCCTACTTACAAATGAGATGACTGTTTACACAGAAAAGTTTAAAGTTTCTACAAAAACTAGAACTCATCAGTGAGTTCAGCAAGACTGCAGGATTCAAGATAAATAAAAATCAATTGTATTTTGCATGTTAAAAAGTTCTAGAGATCACTTATACAGCAATGTGCATATAGTCAACCATAACATACTGTACGCTTAAATATTAAGAGGGCAAATTTGTTATGTGGTTTTTGTTTGTTTGTTTGTTTGTTTTAATTTGAAAAACAAATCAATTGAATTTCTATATAGTAGCAGTGAACTTTTGGAAAACAGCACCATTTACTACTGCTAAAAAAATACTCTCTGGTGTCAACCTAACAAATCATGTACATAGGAATTTTATGCTGAAAACTACAAAATAATGATGAAGGAAATCAAAGAAGCTCTAAATAAATGGAGAGACATCCCATGTCCATGAATGAGGAGACTCAGCTCCATTTGCTTGGTCATTTTGAGTTGCTGGCAGAGTTCAGTTCCTTGCAATTGCGGGCCTGATGTTCCTATTCCCTTGCTAGCCTCAATTTAGGGTCATCTCAGTTTTTAGAGCCCTCTTCCGCCATCTTTAAAGGCTGTAAAGGCAGGTTGAGCCCCTCTGATGCTTTGAATCTTTTATTTCTTCCGTCTCATGTCTCTGAGCCAGCTGGGAAAGGGTCTCAGATTTTAAGAATCATGTAATTAGATTGGATCCACCTGGATAATCTAGGGTCATCCCCCTTGTCCAAAATCATCTGATTAGCAAACTTAATTCCACCTACAACTTTAATTCCCTTTTCAATCTCTTTGCTCTAGAAGGTAACATAGTCCCAGGTTTTGGTGTTAGTTAGCATTGTCATCTTTAGGGGTCAGAGGCGGGATTACTCTTCCTACCATGTTTGTCTGACCCTTTCATGGCTTCCCATTGCCCATAGAATTGCATACGGTTCACTGCAAAACCAGCTCCTTCCTGCCTGTGTGGTTCTGTCTCTGATGCAGCCGCTGTGGTGCTCAGCACAGGCCCCGCCTTTCACAGTTAATGTCTTTGCATGTTCTGCAGAGAACCCTCTCTTCCTTTCTGTGACTTATCCTTCAGGACTCACGTCAGACATCAGCTGCTTTGCTCTCGAGAGGTAGATGCTGTACCTTCTGTCTCATTAGCGCTGTGATTATAGCACTTATTACATTATGGAAATAATTTGGCTCAACATTTGTTTCAGCCACTAGTCTGTGATCCCTTCAAGGGCAGAGTGCATGTTTTATTCAGTTTTGTATTTCTCACACCTAGTGCGGTATCAGGCACACAGCAAGCCCTTATTAAATGCTTCCTGACTTTGTTCATGAGCACGGGAGGTTAGTAGTAATGAAACGTCACCCTTCCAGCCCCAGTCAGTCAAGCCCTAAAGTGAGATGTAGGACCGTCTCCAGGTTCACTGTCCTTGGTTCAGTGTGGATAAGTACCGGTTCTGAAATCAGAATTGAGGTTCCTGGCGTGAAGGTGGGGACAGGCTCGGTGGTGCTGTGTAGAGCATGTCATCTCTGGGTGGAAAGAAAGGGCATGAACCGGGCATCAGCAGACCTAGATGCTGTGTCTAAGTGACCTTCATCTCTCTCTGCTTGTTCCTTTCCTTAGATATGGAATTGGAAGGAGATTCATTTCATTCTAAAATCTTGTTTTCAGTGTAGTGGGTTCCAGGTCCTGGAGGTGTAAAGACAAATAAGAAATGGTCCCCTTTCTCCAGGTGTGAATGTCAGGTGAGATTGCCCTTAAGATCTAGAAGGTTTGTTCCAGCTCAGACAACCCTGATGCAGTTTGTCTTCCCCTTCTCTAGGGCACATTTAGGAAGAGAACTAATAACTTTAATTTTAGTCTGTGGGGAATAATGCACCACTAGTACTTTGTTCCTTTGATGAGGAAGTAAATCTGAGTCCTGACAATTGTCTCTTCTGCTTGGTGAGGTGACCGTTTTTGCTTCATAAAGCCAACAATACCCCGGAAACCACTTTGCTCACTTTTGATTTCATCCTGTTTCTAGGAGCAGTAACTGAATTTCAAAGCCTAAGCTGCTTTCAACATTTAAAGGTTGTTTGAACATTTAATTCTAGAGACCTGCTCTCCCTCCTTTTATTTTTTTTTTCTTCTATCCCTTCACCTCTTCTCTTCTCCTACATGGAGACCCCTACTAGGATGTGTTAAATGGTAAAGTTACTGTTGAAGCAATTAAGAGAAGTGTTTGATATTTCCTATTTTAGAATTTTAAGTGGTAGATTTTTGTGTTCAATTAGTACTTAGCACATTACTTTTTGCTGTTTTAAAGCAATTTTTTGCCAATCCAAATGCCGTACTAATCTCTGTCATTTCTATTCATGAAGAAAAAGCATTTGCACAGTGCTTATTCATCCATAAATGCAGTTTATAGTTAGACCACGTAATGCCTGACGGTACTATGCTGACAGGCCCAGAATAAATAGTGCAGATTTTGTTTCCTGAAGATTGATCATTTAGAGATCAGCTGATAATTTTTTTTCCAGGTTGTTTCTTACACTGATGATGAGAAATTTTATACTTTTGTAGAAAGCTATGGATTTCAATAAACCTCTGTCAGGATTGCAGACCTACCTACTCAATATCACTTTTTATCTTGAACATCTTTTGCAGAAGAATTAGGAACTGATATTGGCCCCTATCCTTAGAAATAATATTGCTGAAATATTACGGATGGGGCGAAGGTTTTGAGAGAGCGGGTTTGTGGGAGACAACTTGTTAATATAGCAGGATGTTGACCTAGCAAATTTTTAAGAAAAGATACTTTTTATGCCTATGTAATTTGTGTTTCAATATTTTTCAGTACTTTTATCAGCTTCCTTTTTATGTTTAAATATTTCAGTGTTTCTTCTGGTATCAAGCATCTTAGTTTTATCTCTCCACACCCTGACCCACTTTTCTTGTTTTTGATATGTTTTATGAAATGTAAAGTGTAACCTGCCTTCCATAAGGCTGCTGCCAATCTCTCTGGTTCAGTTATTGTTGATAAATTAATTCCCACCATGAGCTAGAAGATGGCAGTATAAAGTGATTGGGTATGATGCCTCTTTACATTCAACTTCAAGTTTGTTTTGTAGAGAATTAGTCTATATGCAATATGCATGAGTTGATGTAAGTTTTACTTTAACTCATTTTACAATGGAGAAGAGAGTTACCTAGGGGTCCAGAAATGGCTGATTGGAGAACTTGTGTGGGTCTCAGTGTTCCAGTTATATTAGTGGTGATCAATTTAAAAAAAAAAACAAAACTGTGCTCTGTTAATTACTCAGACCAACAGACTTACCTTGATTTACCTGAATTGATATAGTTCCTGACTTTGATAGCGGACTCCTAGATAAGTATATTAAATGCAACAATGTCTTTTTGTTATAGTAACATAATTTTAAATTAGTTTGTGTATTTTGGGGCTCAGGCAGTTTTAGGAATAGTAACCTTATTGTCCACAGTGATTGAAGGGGATAACAATATGAATCAGCCTAAACATTCATATGGGCTTTAGAATGTCTTTCTGGATATAATACTTTCAAATATGGAGATTGTTGAAAACTCACTTCAAATGAGCACTGGAGCCCCACTGTGAGGTACTAACACAGGAGGGCCTGATGAGCTGTGTGCACACAGCTCAGTGCCAGCCTGAGGTAAACCCTCAAATTACTCCTTGATTTCAAGCTTTCCTGCTGTGTGTGAAATAAGAATAAATAGACAACAGGAGTCAACAAGGCAAACAGTTAAGCGGATGCTGTAGGTGTTTTCAGGAAACATGAAAGCAAGAATTGAAATGCCTACAGGTAATCTGTCTGTTACTGATAGTACAGAGTAAACTCCTCACTTTTGAAGTTGCATTCTGGTTTGAATACACTAACTATTATTAAATTTTTTCTCACCATCACTGTAATAGTGATCTTCAGCCTTTTCTTTTTACGGGGCATATCTTTATGATTTAAGTGCATTCTTGA
>NW_017731601.1:2308642-2310281 GCF_001890085.2 Hipposideros armiger | reverse complement strand
TTGAGAGATTTTAGGGAAGTGTACAGCACGGGCCTAGGCTGTAGAGTAGCCTTGAAGGGGTTCGGGCTGGGTGGGTTCTCAGAGAATCACCACGGTGGGTAGAGAGCAGTCTCAGCCTGGTTAATGGGGACTCAGGCTTGGCGCTGCCTGTGCCCAAAGGCTGGGTTGGGGGAGGGCTCAGTAAAGGAACAGTGGTGCCTACAGGCATTTTAGTCCCAGGTAGAGTTGCCCCTCCAGCCTTCACCCTGGAGCCAAACAATTCAGTTCCTCCCTATATGTCCTGGGCACTTTAGAAGCTGTTGCCCCAACCCTAGAGCTCAAGTGAGTGAGTCCCTCAGCGAGTAAGTCCATGTGCGGGCCGTTAAGAGGACGCCTGGGTCTCCAGCTGCCTTCCATCTCACCCAGACTGAGTCCCTGCAGATTTTCACAGGCAGCTATTGTGGGGACTTCTCTTTCCAGCACTGGTAGTCTGGGTTGGGGAGCCTGGTGTGGGGCTGGGATCCCCAGCTCCTCATGGGGGACTTCCACAGCCAAGATATCCCTTTCGATTCTTAACTGCTCCATGTGGGTGTGGGGCCAGGCCATTCAGCATCTCCGCCCTTTCTATCAGCCTCTACATGGCTTCTTTATATCCTTAGTTATAGGAGTGCTGTTCTGCTAGTCTCCCCAGGGATTGTTGTTCTACAATTTAGTTGCCATTTTGATGTGGTCATGGTAGGAGGCCAGCATAGCGTTTACCTATTCCGCCAGCTTGACTTGAAGTCTAATAGTGTCAGATTCTTGAAACTGGATCTCAGATTAGCACACGTGCATTTCAGCAGACCTAGTGCTATTTCTTGGAGGCAGTCAATAAAATGACCAAAGCCCATGGATATCACCATCGCTTCAAATGTATTGAAGCAGGTATATTGAAAGTAAAATGATAATAAAAGATATATTATGCAAACATTAATGAAAAGAAAGCAGTTGTGGCTATTTTAATATCAAATAATTTAGACCTCATAGTAAAAAAAAATCAAGATTGATTTTTATATAATGATAAAAGGGTTAGTTCACCAAAAGACTAAATGTGCAAGTGTCAAACCTTAGATGTGCCACATATATGAGGAAAATAATAGAACTGAAAGGAGAAATAGATAAATCCACAATTAGATTTCGAGATTTCACAATACCCTTGTCAACAATCAATAGAACAACTAGACAGAATGTAACTAAACATATAGACGATCTAGTAATACTATTATGCCAAAGGATATAATATATATTTATAGAACACTCCATGCAACCAAAGCAGAATACATAGTCTTGTCTTATTCTCACAGAGCATATACGTGAAGGCAGATAATAACCTGGGCCACAAAGCAAACCTTATCAAATTAAAAAAAAAATGACATCATATGGAATATGTTCTCTTATCATAGTAGACTCAAACTAGAAGTCAGTAGCAGGAACATAACAAGAATTCTCCAAATATTTGGAAAGTAAACAACACACTTCTGTGTAACCCATGGGTCAAGGAAATAGTCTCAAGGGATAAAAAATACTCTGCACTTAATGAGAATGAAGATGCCTTTTAAAACTTGTGGAGTACATATAAAGAAGTACTGAGAGGGAAATTTATAGCACTAAACAACAAACA
>NW_017731601.1:2268705-2303257 GCF_001890085.2 Hipposideros armiger | reverse complement strand
TACTGACTTAGGCTTTCCACATCACCACTGAAAAAACATAGTAAATTCTATGAAGTTGTTCTATAATCAGGGTGAGCTTTTGTCTATTGGCAGAAATGTCCTAATTACACACAGAACTGTAATTATATTTATGGATTTATGGAATAGAGGCTGTGTGGTTAAGATGAAAATACTCATTTAAAAATAATGACGATTTAAAAAAAATAATTGAATTTTGAAACTTAGGAAATTCTTACTATTTATAAGTGTGCATTGTAGAAGTTTAGGAAATTCTCTGAAAACATCCCTTTTCAATATTTTGATTAATTTTTTCATTATTCTTTTTCTTAATGTAGATCTGATTCTTCCCCTTTGAATCTTTCTCACATGCCCAATGTCCCGCTCTTGCAACAACAGTCCAAAGGGAGGCTCGCTCAGCTTCTGTGCTGGGAAACGTGTAACAGGCGGCTCTCTGGGCTGGGGGCGTTGCTCTGATTGGCAGCCTTCGCTGAATTTTATAGCGTAAATACTTCCAACATGTCAGACTTCTAGGTGCTAACATGAAGTCACTGGACATGGAGCCATGGAAGAGGTGTGCACACTCAGCTCACACACGCCAAGTGCAAGCTGGGTTCAGCATGCCACTGGCTTTCCCATCTGTGCTCCTTCTGTCACGACTAAGGCTGAATCATGAATGGTTTTGCACATGGTGTTATTTTGTGTTTGGGATTACAGTGCAACAATTGTCAGATAGTCATGATAGTATTATTGTGAATTTCCAAACTTAGAAAACTGACTTAACGCATAACTACCTTTTTTCTTGACTTTCAGTTGGGTGCAAAGCTTTGGACATGAGGGGCTCGGATTATTACTAGACATTTTGGAAAGACTGATTAGTAGCAAAGTGTAAGTATTGCTAATTATTTTCAGTTAAGTGACATTTGCATGTCCTATTATAATTCTAACACTGATGTGTTTTGTGCCAACGCAGACAAGAAAAAGTTGTAAAGAAGAATCAGCACAAAGTCATCCAGTGTCTAAAGGCTTTGATGAATACACAGGTATGTGCATTGGTGACCGTATTGTAGTTTTTCTTCCCCAGTTTCTATAGAATTTTTAAGAATTAGAGTAGTGTTATAAAGAATTTGCACTAAAGTGATACACTGCTTTGATATGCTGTTTAGTATATAATGGAAAAAAGACTGAACTCTATTGATTTCCAGTTTTGAATGAGAACAGCTGTCCCAGCAGAGAAACGTGGAGATGAGCGGGTCTTCTTCTGGTGCTTAACTCCTCATGGGTAGATTAATCCTCTCTCCCTCCTTACCTCCCCCTCTCGCTGTTCCTCTCCCTCCCTTCCTACCCTCCTTTTTGTTCTCCCCTCTTCCTTCCTCCCTCCCTCTGTCTTAGTTTTCAAAACCATAGCATGAATCAGATTTGAAATTACACGTGATTATTAAGTGTGGGCTGCAGTAATATTTATTACCAAAGAATGAAGTTGGGAAGACTTATTTTTTATAGCCTAGGAATTTACATCTATAATGAAATGAGTGGAAACAGATGGAACAGGTTCCAGAAATGGAGCAGTGATGCCTAATACCAGTACTGCTGAGACCAAATGTAATATGGCAACTCTGCAGAGTTTGCGTGTTAAAGAGGATGCCTTAGAAGAGAGAAACACTTTAAGCCCTTTACCGAAGTTAGGTTTATCTGAAAGTGTTTCTTTTGTATTGTTAATTGCAGAAATTACTCTATGCCATGCCATGTCTTTAGCTGCAACATCCAAACACATCTGCCTCATGATGTGTGAGTAATGATAGGCAACATTTCCTCTCATGCTGTGTAGCAGCAACTAAAATACCTTTGGTGGGGTGATGATTTGTGTTTCATAGCAACACTCTCTACATTTCTGATTAATTTTATTTTTAATATTTTGCCTTATTCTCACTTTTAGAATAAATCTTTAGAGGACTACACACTTAAGTACCGGTACTTAAATTATTAACATTTTATATATATATATATATATATATATATATATATATATAAATGTAGCAAATACAGTTTTCTAATTATTTTGTCTAAATGAATTATTTATGTGTTTTTCAGCATTTTCTGGAGCTGACTTTTCTATTTTTAACCAATGAACTATTTTTCTCTTCCCTTTCCCCCTTCAATTAGATAAGATTTTCAGGGAAAACATCTGATGGAGACGTCACGAGTCCTTCTATTGTTCTATGAGAACTAGGCTTTAGATATTAAGTAGCTTTTTTATAGAATATATTCTAAGAATAACCGAATAAAGGAATAAGAAATTTCTCATAGGGAGAGGTCTTTCCATAAGGATAGAAAGTGAGAGTAGAGAAAACACAGGAACATTTTTTCAAACCATGGGTGCATGTGAATCATAATTTGAATTTGGGAAGAATATCATGGATAAAGTATGACGGTGTATGGAAGATACTATTCCTACTTGGTTGGAGCCTGAATTGGAGAGGGAGTAAACTTTTGTGTTTATAGTCTAATTAATGTAACTTATTCTCTGATAATAACATTGTGTCACTTGTAGTTTGTATATGTGAAGCTGAAATATACTGTTATTTGCATTTATTGTCATCACCTGTGCTGACAAGAATGAAAAATTGTTATTCATACATGGAATTGGTATTATACTGCCTGAAATTTTTAGTAAAAATTACACCCCCACCTCGCCCAACACTGGCTGATGGTTTTTCCTATTTCTCACTGTGTAGTCTTTACAAGAGTTCATTGAATGATGAACAGTACAGACTTTAAAAGTGCGGTCCCTTATTTTGTAGTAGAAGTTATTTATATAATTAATGAGCAAATATGTTACCATCTAAGTTAGACTAATATTTTTTAAATGGCAGAATATTGTGAATATTTCTTAGGAAGAAAATAAAAGTCAGGATGAAAAGTTGATTTAAATTCAAAAGTGATTGGAAGAGGGGTTTCATTTTGGTCAGTGAACTTTTTGTGGGTAGTTTGGAGGTGTACACCCCCAGCGAGCGTACTTTGATCCTGAAGTCAGCCCCTTCCCCACATCCTCTCTGCTACTGGGATTAAGTCACTGGGGAAGTCGTTCAGCACCAGTATTCGTGTCGTGTTGGGCATCCTATGCCAGGATTTAAGATATCAACATTTCCTACCTAATGCGTCTTCAGTGGCCTGAAATTCCGTCTATTAGGTAACAATAGGCCTCGCATAGAATGCAAACGGAACCTGCATCGGTCCTCATTTTAGAACACAGGAGTTTTCCGATAGCCCAGAGTGGGTCTTTGACATTCAGTAGAGAGACGTCCTGAGACCTTCCCAATTTTGTCACCACCTCTCTAACCTTATACGTAGCCTTCATTTCACGCACTTTCCATGCCAGCACTGGTAGGTTGACTATTTAGCTCACCGAGTCAGCGGTTTTTGTTTTGCTTTGTTTTGTTTTGTGGTTTAAATTATTGAATGAGAGCAATTTTACACAAGCAGGCAGCAATTCTGTCTTTAGTTCTAGAAGCTGAATAGTGGCAATCTGGCCTCATTCCAGACTTAAAATGAGCACTACAAATTTTTACATTAGCAAAATCAGAGAACACTGCCTATGATGGAGGTTTGGGGGGTGGTGGTGGTGGCGGGGGTCACAGGATAATGGTTAGAACCACGAGATCAGAGAATGCTGCTATTCACCCTTCACATGTGATGGTTTAGGGCTGGAGGGCTTGACAGAGAAGGTAGGTCGTGTCACTCGGAGGACATCAGAGGAAATTGGTGTGAGTTGCCCTGAGGGGCTGGAGGAGAGACAGGATTCTGAATGCAGAAGGGCAGGCACTGGCTCAGGATAGCCAGGCGGGTGGGGAAAGGGGGGGGGAGGCTATGCTGGAGGCAAGCTGTTCTCGTCCTCAGGTTTATTAGGACAGAGCCAGTCCTCTGGTACTTGATAATCCCTGACCAACTGACTTTTTCACTCGGATCTAAGTGGTGCTTTATAAGCCTCTGACAATTCCCTGGAACGATTATCTAGGCGTATTGCAGTCTTTGGCCCCATGCCTGCTTTTCCATTCTTTATTTGCAGGTATGAAACATGCCAGGCTGTCACAAAAGCAAACATTTCCTGGTCAGTTGCGCTGTCTCTGTAAACTTTTCCCTGTCACCAGTAAGACAGAGAAGCCCTTCCCCAGATCATACATGGACCCGTGACCCTCCTGCTTGTCCCTGTCCTTTGTACCTGTGTTCTGGACAGTGGTCTAAAGCAAATGCAGTATTTCAGCACAGTGTGAAGCCTTCGTTACATTAATGCCATTTACAGTAGAAAGTTATAAATAAAATTTCCTAGCATTAAACACATTTGGGTCTATGCCTGTTATAGATTCAACTTTGAGGCTTATAGCTAGTGCTAATTTTGAGTGGAGGCCATAGTTCATAGGTCTGTAATTGGGATTAGGCCCTCTTCATTGCCCAGTAGTAACAGTGATAACCAATTTCTCTTTAAAAGGATCTGGGATGCATGGTAGATAAATAGTAGTGTTTTCTTGCTTCTCTTCATTCTCTGTTATCTGTTGCTTGTCTTCCATAGCTTGTAAGCGGGCCCTAATAGATGTGTACATCCTTAAATCAAAGCACTAAGTCATTCATATAACTATTGGGTTGTCGGAAAAGTCATGACGCATTTTTGCAACGAAAAACATAGAAAACAGATGTCATGACTTTTCTGACAACCCCATACTTATCTTCTAATTGGATGTGACATCCCGGCAGTAGTAAACAAACTTTGTCCTTATCCCTTATCATCCCATTTTTATAATGTGTTTACAACTGCATTGTCTTTCTGATGATAAAATATCATTCCAATGAGAGTATTCCGGGGGTGCCAAAAAAATGTATACAAGTGGACACTTTAGTCATCGTTGCTCCAGCAGTAGTTCGCCGTAATCAGAAGTGTCTGGACACTGATGGTAACCACTTTCAGCACCTAGTGTAATTGCAGATGTCAAACGTGACTTGTATTCATCTTTTGTTATTGGTATATATTGAGTGTTACAATTTTAATAGTTTTCCTGTCGTAAAAAAATGTGCATACATTTTTTTGGCACACTCTGTGAACTCTCCTTATGACAGTTTCTATGTGGTGTGTGCCTAAATCATTCTTCAGCTTTGCCCATTGATGAGCTGAGTGTTACTGCCTGGGTCTACGCTGTATATATACTGTGGTTGCTTATGTATGTGGCTAGTCTGAATGGAGAGGGGCTGTAAGTGTAAAATACACACTGGATTTTGAATACTTAGGAAGAAGAAAAGTAAAATATCTCATCGATAATGTTTTCTTTTGATTATATGTTGAAATGGTAATATTTTGGATATGTGTGAATAACTGTTTTAAAATTAGTTTTGCTTAAAAATTTCACATTGCACATGTGGTTCACAATACATTTCTCTGGACCAGTGTGGATGTGTGCCCTTACTTGTGGTGTATCTCTTACCAACTCTCCTTCCTGAAGAAGAGCCTCTTGGCCTCAGGGTCGGTTTCACTGTCTGACTGTTCAGTTTGGGTGTTTCTGTTGGGAAATCTCAATATTTCTCAATACTTCTCTCTCTCCACTTGGCCACTTATCTGTATTAATAATTACTAGTCAATATTGTAGTAAAATCACCTTTGAGGGGTTATCTGCATTTGGTTGGTTCTCACAGTTCTTGATATAAAGTGTATATATACGTCTATGAATTTTTTTAAGGATGTTACACATTCTTTATACGTTTCAGCTTTTCTAGGTATAAAACTATATTATCCTATAAACACTTTTTAATAATTACATTTCTTTCAGGACACTTTTTAAAAATTTTTTTATTTTAAAGTAACTTACCATTTAATCTCTTCTTTCCAACACGTTGTAGTATGGCTTGGAAAGAATTATGAGTGAAGAGAGGAGTCTTTCTCTATTAGCCAAAGCCATGGACTCTGCGCACCCCAGCATGATGACAGATGCGGTTAAACTCCTCTCTGCAGTGTGCATTGTAGGGGAGGAAAGCATGTGAGTCTTCTCAACTTACTTCTCTAATTATGTAATGATTTCATCCACTGTGATTCATTTAATGTTTTCATTATCTATTCTATTTGAGACTAGAATATAAGGAAATAAAGTATACTTCAGCAACTGATTTAGATTCATACTGGCTGCACAGAAATGTTTAAGTAATGCTTAGTACTCTCAATCGATTTAGTAGTGATGGGCTAATATGTTTCTGTGAGAAACCGACTTCTTCGTCATTTATTTTGAACTGTTCTGAACTCAGACCCTAAGTAAAAATCCTAAGTGAAGACCTTGAAACATAATACAAATGGGTTCTGTTTCTTATGTGATTTTTTTTTTCCAGGTAGAATTAATTGAAACTGTAGGTCATGGATAGTCCCTCGTAAACGCAAATTCGTACTATTTGAAAATCGATAAGGGAGGTTCCGAAAGTGACATATGGACTAGCACTTTACTGCTTGAGGATGCATAGTTCTTGACCATAAAATATATACTAAAGCTTTAAACCTGGAAAGCATTATTCACATTTGTTAGGGATGTAACTAAAAGACTATTATATACATATTAAAATATATTTATAAAGATAAGCCTTTTTTCTTTTAAAGAAGATTAGGGGTTCTTATTATAAAATAGCATTTAAAACTTATTTAAAAATGTTCTTTTTTAAAAGTATAAAGATATAAAACTCAACAACCAGAAGAACAAACAGGAATCACCCTCTCATACAAGGGTCGGCAGGGCCGTGTCAGTGGGACCTGCTGCGCCCATTTGAAAATTGTCCTGGTGGTGATCCCACTGGAGCCAGGACTGTGGAGCTGCTCCATTTGGACCTCGGTGGGGGTCAACAGGCGCCACTCAGGCCTGGCCCTGTCCCCATATACACCTGAGTGTCTGTCTGTGGATGATGCTGTACCCTCTATAATCCCAACATGCAAAGCCAGGCGTCCGGCTCCAGCACTTTCCATGTTAAGGGCAGATTAATGAGGGTTCAGAAACCTGAGAGTGCGTTTAATGTGGACACAGAAGATACTTCCTGTGCTTCCCTCTCCCTTTCTTTCTCTCCTCCTCCTCGCTCTCCTTCCCTGCTCCTTCTCTCCCCTCCTCCCCTACTTCCTTTTTTCTCTTTCCCTTTCCTCTCCTTTCCACTCTCTTTCTTTATCCTCTTTTGCTTTTTTTCTCCTCTTCAACTTCCTCTTCCCATACTTCCATATTATTTTTATTATTTCTTGATTTAAGAATGTTCTCAAAATGAAGGAAATAACTTTTAGGACTACATGTCCATGTCCACAAAGTGTGTGAGCTTCTATAGCATGCGAGGTCCTGTTAACACAAGTTTTTTTTTTTTTTAAGGTGGAGCAAGTATAGTTCTTATGTGACTATTATTTTTTTTATCTGACTAAAACATCTTAGTACCACATATTTTTGGCTACCAGAACTTCGCTTATATTCTAGCGGAAGTCAAGTGTAGTGGGTAAGAGCATTTGTGTAACACCACTACACATACTCTGGTTTTAGATCTGTGATCTACCATTTAATAGATGTGAGACCTTGGAGAAGTTGCTTAACCTTTTTCTACCTCAGTTGCCTAATTTTAATATGGGATAATATTAATACCAACTTCTTAGAGTTATGTACATTAGAATGAGTTACTGTTTGTAAACTGGTTCAATCAGTCCCTGAGGAGTGCTGAGCACTGTATAAATACTTGATAAATAAACGTCATTATAGGGTAATTTTTAGGAATAAATAAATCAAAACGTGTAACATGCTTAGAACAGTGCTTGATGCATGCTGTTTACTCAGTAAGTTACTTTTAAGATGTTACTGGTTGCCTTGGAGTAGTGATTCCAGAGTTCAGTAGATCAGGCCATTGTATTTTGGCATTTGGGCTTTTTGCTGTTTGCAATTTCATTAATAATTTCAAATTTTCCAATAGCCTGGAAGAAGTTTTAGAAGCTTTAACGTCAGCTGGAGAAGAAAGAAAAATTGACAGATTTACAGCTATTGTGGAAGGCCTTCGGCACAATTCAGTTCAACTGCAAGTATGTTTCACGCGTATCTTACTATTGTTTTGTAACAGTTTTCTGACAGGTGTATATTTAACCCTATAGTATGAAACCCTGCATGCCATTTAGCATTTTATGGCATTTTTAATAGATGTGTAGAATTCTTTTTTTTTAATTTTTTGTTTTTTTATTGTTAGTTTCAGGGGTACAGAACAAAGCAATAGTTATCCTTTTCACCCTTCACACAGTAACAACCTCCTTCCCCCATCTACTGCTCCCCCTGATATCCTGCTTATCTATTACAATTCCATTGACTCCACTCCCACTCTCTACTCCACATCCCGTGACTATATGTACATATAATTATAGTTGACGTACATTATTATTCAATAGATGTGTAGAATTCTAATTTATACTATGTCATAACCTTATAGATGGAACTTGGTGTATACCTATGATTATTTCCATAGTTACTTTCCTAGAAGTTGACTGATTAGACTTCTCTTTAAATAAGATAATCATAGTCCCATTAATTGTTTATTTACATATTATTAAATTATGTAATTCTCATTAGTTGATTATTACAATTTTGAAGAAATTTTGTCAATTAAGTGAATTATGGCTTCACATTGTATTAGTTTTTATACCTGGAAAGGTGAGAGTTTACATGAGTAATAATGAGACCCAATGGATACTTACAGGGATTTTCACAAATACTGCAATGCTCCCTAACGGTCATGTTTAGACTTTAACACTATGGTATCCAAGCTGCATAACTAATATTCATTTAATTTCTCCTTAAGAAGAAAAAAAAAAGAGATGCGAGGTTTTATGCCTTTAATTATAGTTAAAATCATTCCTAATCAAATCTGAGTACATTTAAGGAAATATTGATAAAAATTTTTCTGACGAAAAAAATCAGAAAATGTTAGGGACTGTTAAATAAATTTGTTGTGATATTTCTGATGACAGCCTTTGAGTTGTTGTGATTTGCTTCTCTGGGCAGTAGGCAGGCGTGACGATCTGCGTATGTGGTCCCGTAGCGTGGGGCTAGGTCCTGGAGGCTCTGCAAAGAGCCAGACCGTCCTTCCTCAGCCCGGCGTGGCCGAGGGTCTGGGAGTGGGGTCGGGGATGCGTCGTCCACAGCGGACACAGAGCCTGCTCTTGCACTTGCTTGGTGTGCGAGGGGCTTCATACGTCATTACATACAAAATTCATACATATACCTTTTAGTTCATACACCCCTTCTCCTTTTTCATCTGTCCCCAGGTTTCCTATTCACCACAAGGCTAGTTAATTAAGACTAAACCGTAAAGAAACTTGGTAGAGGAAAGCTGAATTATGTGAATTTTCCTGCAGTACTCATGTTACTTTTTACATGTACAATATTTGTATCAATACCGGTAGATTACTAGATTAATTTTGGTTATTTATGCATCATATTAGAAATCATGTTTACTTTTTAAAACCTCATTTATGAACTTCATCCCCTAAATAGAGACTTTTTTATGTTAATATATACTTTTTGTATCTAACCACATACATGTTATAGGAGTGGAAGGTGTAGTGTCTTGTGCTGAAAGGAGTAGACTTCTCAGTCAGGTGGACTTGAATGTAAGTCCCAGCTGTTCACATCGTAGCTGTGTTACTCTGGATCACGTCCCAAACCTCTTCTATAGCTTGGTTTTCTCCGTTGTAAGATGGAGATAATATCAATACCTACTCATTGTTGTTGCAAGGATTACATAGGATAATGTGTTTAAAATTCTAAGGCAGTGCTTGGTTCAGTGGAGATTTTAAGTGATCTTTGTTTTTTTCAGGAACATTACCAGTATTGTTAGTAAAATTTGTATTTAACTATACTACCCATCAATTATACTCTTGACCTTTTATCCCAGAGTAATGAAAATTTATGTTCACACAAAACCAGATTTTTACAGCAGCTTTATTTGCCGCAGTTTCAAACTAGAAACAACGTAGATGTCCTTCAACAGGTGAATGGATAAACTGTTATACATCCGCAGCACAAAATACTATGCAGCAGCAAAATGGAATGAATCATCGATACATATAGCAAATTGTATGGATCTCCAGAGAATTAACCTGATTGAAAAATGTCAATTCTAGAAGGTTACACACTGTAAGATCCCATTTATATACTGTTCTTCAAGTAATTATATTCAAGTAAAAATTATAGAGATGGAGAACAGTTTAGTACTTTGGGATGGTGTCTGGAAAGGTGTTGATTTTAGCCATAAGTAGCAGGAGGGTGTCTTGTGCGGTTTAAAGAGTTCTGGTGTTTGAGTTTGGTGATGGTTATACAAATCAAACGTGATAAAATTGCATAGAACTGCACATGCACATGAGATTGAAGCTGGTATAATCTGAGCAAGCTCTGTGGAGTATACCAATTTCAATTTCCTGGTTTCGGTGTTGAGCTATGATTATGCCATATGGTACCACAGGGTGGAACTGTGTCAGGTGTCCTCAGGAGTCTACCTGTCCGTTTTTGTTGGTTTTTTTTTTTTTGTAACTTCCTATAAATATAGTACAATTATTTCAGAGGAAAAAGTTAAAAAAAATTTGTAAAACTGGGGTCCCAACTTCGTTTATAACAATCTTACATCACTTGACATTTTAAAGCTGTGAGGGAGGGATAAGGAACAGCTTGTTAAGAATGTAGCCAAGTTTTGTCTCCGTAAATGACATTTGCTCATTAACTAGAAAGTTTTGACTGTTGCAACCTTATAATTCTTGGTTGTTTGGCATATAATATGTTTTGGCTACTGAACATTAAGGTAAATCTATCTGATCTTTAAAAATTTTAATTATCTTATGAGCTTAAAGGAAAACTACATGAATTGAAAAATTCTTTGGTAAATTTAGTCATTTTTGTTATGGGTAGTTACTCTAATTTTACTGAAGATGCTGATACGGAGAAAAGATTTCTATAGTTAGGATATAGCTATATTTAGCTACTAATTATGTATATAAAATTCTCTGAAAGAGAATTATCAATTAAAATTTGAAATTAAGGTTATTTTATAGAAAACGTTAAGATTTGAAGAAATTAAATATATCTGTAAAGACTTGATATAGTTTTGAAATGATTTTTAATAGCTTTATTCAGATGAAGTTAACATTATATAGTTTATCCACTTTGAAGTGTATAGGTCAGTGTTTTTATGTGTATTCTCAGAGTTGTGCAAGTCATATCACTATTTGAGAACATTTTCATAATGCCCCTTAAAGACTCTCCTAATCCCTCAGCCTGTATAATACCCTTATTCCCCCAGCTCTAGGCAACCATTAATCTACTTGTATTTTCTGTCTCTATAGATTTTCTTATTCTGGACATATGATATAAATAAAATCGTACAATTTCTGGTCCTTTGTGACCGGCTTCATCCACTCAGCATACTATTTTCAGGGTTCATTCTTGTTCATAACATGTATCAGGACTTCCAATTTTTTTATTGCCGTATAATCTATTGTATGGATCTACTGCATTTTGCTTATCATTTGTCATTTGGTGGACATTTGGGTTGTTTCTATTTTCTAGCTATTATGAAAAATGCAGCATGGACACTTGTGGAGATGGTTTCCTTTCTAATGACAGCTTATTTGCCATATTTAGTGTAAGGGGATATGAGTGGAAAGTAGGGGACTAATAGCAACATCTTCCTTTAACAGTTATAGAAGTGATCTATTTGATTCAGTTCTTGAGAAATTTTTACCAAGATGTAGGTGGCTGGTCATATTTGCTTTAATGAAACTAATTGCCTTAGGTGTAAGAATTATATTTTCTTTCAGGGTTAGCAGGGTTAGTTTTTGAAGTCCTATAAACACTAAAATAAATTTCTGACATTCTTAAAGTTTAATTTTCATTGAGAAATAAAAGGTCATTGTAGCATAACATAAATTCATTTCTCATTTTTTTGATAAGTTCAGGTTAAATTTGCATGCTCTTGATGGAGAGTAGAAAATGGAAAGAATTGTGAATTTTCACTTCCCCTACTCAACTATTTTGTTGTGGGTTTTTACTCTTTAATTGAGGCTTTCCATTACTATGAATCCTAATGTGTGAAATCGCTAGGCGGTGACAAGCTTAAATTAAGAGAGGTCCCATTTTCTAGATAGCTAACCTGGGGGGAAAAAAAGTAAATAGATTCTGTTTTCTGGGATTGCTGATTGTGCACTATTTTGTTTAAGATAATCAAGCAGCACTTTAGTAATTCCTAAAAGTACTTTCCTCTTGGGGTGCTTCTGAATTTTCTACCAATAAAGTATATTTTAAAGATAGCTGGTTATCAATTTTCCCATAAAACTATTGCTCTAAGTGCCCATTTTAGTCTATTATCTATATAATTTGCATTTACTGAAATGTACTAGTCTGGGTGATAGTAGCAGATCACCAAATTAAAAGTAAAACTTGTTTGTTGTTGAGTAAATTAGAAACCAATTGTTTGCCTTTAAATTGGGGAAAAGGAGAGGTAGTAAATGAAAAAAAAAGAATTCATTATTTTATTGCAAAGTATATTTATAACAGTACATTAAAGGGGGGTTGTTAGATTTTTCTTGCGTCTGAAAATAATAATGAAGATAATTTGACTGCGTAGGATTCTGATAGAACGAGCATACTTCCACCACCCTGCAGCCCCCCACTCCATCCCTCCACCGATAGTGTAGTAAAAAAGTGAAGAGCTGAGTACCGGAAATAATTCAAAATCATTTTCAGGCCTTAGAGAGTCTTACTATCAGGAAAGGAAGTACAAGAAAAAATGTAAATATTGGATTATAATAAATGTATATTATTCTTTTTTCAAGTCTATCAGATGAGGTTTTCAGCTCCAAGCAACATAATCCTCTCTAGGTAATTTAAGCCAGACATGGTACTAGGTACCGGACAGAATATCCTGCTGGGTAGTGTGTAGCCAGAGCTAATGCAGAAGAGGAGGCGCTAGACCGCATCCAGGAATGTCCTCATGAACACCCTCCCGAAACTCGCCTCTGGTCAGCACCCGGGACTAAGGACAGTCAGCAGAGCTCCTGCCACCGCAGTAAACCTCCCTTCACAGGGTCCAGTCTTCATATATGTGGCTGTCCCCTCATGTTGGCTGGGTCTTCTTTAGGCAAAAAGGTTGGAATATGTGTAGGTGAACCAATCTCTGGTTCCTGCTACACTTTGGTGTTATCTGTTATTTTCATTTCTCCTCTCTTCCTTTTATTTTCCTTTCCACGTGTGTCCTCTTTTCTCACGTTAGAGCCAGACTTCGCTGCAGCATCAGAAGCATTATCTTGGTTTTGAAGAGTTTGTTGGAACTTTTGCTGCTGGTCGGTCACAGGGCTGATTGAATTGTGGTCGACTTTTGTCAGGAAAGAGGCCGGAGCCTGGGAGGCCTAGAGCTTTTTGAATAGATGTTTGGCTCTCCTTCTGTGTCTGTGTCCTCAGGCCTATAGTGACAGCATTCTGTGTCTCCCTGATCTAGTCCCCTTGGACTCATGGCTGGGGTATCAAGAACATGAATGGTCTACAATTTTATACCACTTGTAAACTCACAAGTGAGTCTGCCACAGGTTTATGGGTGCTGTCAGACGACACGGACTCTTAGGTCAAAAACAAAAGACTTTGTGAACCATAGCAGTAGCTCTAGTATCAGCTTTGCGTTAGCCCCAGTTTCCCGTTGCAGGGGGTTGTGTTCTAGGAGAGAAACCATGAGTTAGGGAATAGAACTTGAATGTCATGGGCAGCGGTAACTGATTTAGATCGGCTGTGATGAGATCTGTGTAATTTACCTCATAAAGTGTTTAATTAAGCCTGCGTGTCAGCAGGACTCTGAGCGGCAGTTTGAGACTAACCTGCAGTATTGACCTCAGCCGTGCCTTCCAGGTCTCGGATCCAGTCAGCTGAACAAATCCCATAGACCACCAAGGTTTACCTTAGGACACCAGGAGGCTTTCTTCTCAATTTTTTTTTATTGCTCTTTCCACATGGCCAGAGATATTAATTTAGGTACAGAATGATGTATTAGTGATTGCCTGGACTTCCCCTTGTCCAGTAAGGAGGAAGTCTAGGGCATTTCTTTCACCCAGAGCGATCTGGCCTGAGTGCCTTCCAGGGCTAATATGGTGTCACTGCTCACTTCAGCTAAAATGAGGGACTCGTTTCTTGCCACTTTTTCTAAGTGGGTGATTCTTATTGTAAGGGTACCTGCCTTCAGGGTACACATAAATAGTGACCAGCTTTCTCTCCAGGCGGCTCCCCAGAGTAACCAGGGAGAGCCTCAGTTTGGAGAGATCTCCCCGGTTATCTGAGGGCTGCACGGTATACTGGTAGTGTTTCCTAAATGCTGGACCATGGCTATGAATGGGGCTAAGGTTCAAGTCACGGTGTTTTTGAAGAGTGAGATAAGTTAATGCCTTGCTTCACCACACGATAATTAGTCTGGAAGGTACACATGGTGCTCCTGGAAGGAAAGTGTTCATTATAGTTGTTGGGTGTCCCCTCCGTGGGGACCTTGATCAGCTGGGGGGCTACTGAGTGACAGTGCTTTCAACATGGCCTCCCAGCTGGTTGATAAAATTTAGAATCCCCAGTGGCAATACTTGAGTCCAGTCCTTGGTTTTGGAGAGACTGTCTGCAGACATGGCAGAGATGGCAGGTGGTGCTGCAGAAGAGGAACTTGGAGCTTTGAGAGCCTGAAGTGTTTAGAATGGGCTGGAAGGATGCTGTCCTTTGCTCCAAGGGGACATGGTCTTCATCATACCGGACAGGAAGCACACCTGCCCTTTGCTCTAGAGAGAAGACACTGTGTCTGTCTTCTAAGGTTCCTGACTACGCAAACATTCAAGGTTATCAGTGCCTCTACTTAGAATACATGCAGACGTGCAAGAAACCACAGAAATCCTCTTACAACAGCGAGCAGACCCCTGAACCTCCTCAGGCCACCTTCCTTCAGTCTGATACCCCTGGTGTTGTTCCCATATATCCATTATACCTTGTGCACATTGAATGAAGTGAAACCTTCATTAATTAATTTTTGCTCATGTGACACCGTGGAGTATTTTCCCTACATTACTTACTAACTAAAGGGAAAACATGTTTTGCGAAGTTTCTTTATCAGAGAGGAGACTTTGTTTGTCAGAGAACAAACATGAATAAGGGGAGAGATGGGGAAGTTTCTTTCAGAGGGCAAAATTATTCTCTTGACTTGATGCTTCGAAAATCTGTAGCAACTTTAGTTTCTGAGCTTGCTCACTTAAATTATACTTAAACCCTTTTATTGAATTGCCTCCAGGTTTCCCAAAATTTGACTTAGTGCAGTACTCTTTAAATACTGATGGCTCGTTGGGTTTATGCTGTGCTTCTGGGCACCACTCATTTTTACCTATGACCTAGTAAAAGTAACTGAAGTCTTGTAATTTTTTTTATCCACTATTAAAATACATAGTCATTGCTCTCTTTATTTAATTGTGGTATAGATAATAGACAATATAGATAATGTAAAATATACCATTTTAACCATTTTTAAGAGTATGGTTCAGTGGCATTAAGTACATCCATATCTTTGTGCATCTATCATATCATTAGGCTTCTTAAGGTCTAGTGATAATGTTGATGAAACAGTGGGCAGATATATCCTTCTAGGATTCAGTGGATAGGAGTGGTTGGTATGTTCACCTAGGATCCCTATGGTATATTTCTTTCCCGTTGAACAGTGTTTCTCAACCTGTGGGTTGCAACCCCTTTGGGGATCGAACAACCCTTTCACAGGGGTCGCGGGTACTCGTATGTGGGTATATCTGCATGTGGGCCTGGAGACGGATAGAGAAGCAGTGTCTCGGTTCCTAAGACCATCGAAAATATGTTTTCCGATGGTCTTAGGTGACCCCTGTGAAAGGTTGAGAAACGCTGTGGTAGAATGTATTTTCCAAAGAAACAAAGCCAGAAATGTAATCCAAGCCTTTGGTGTCTCTGGAACTCTCACCAGAGGAAAATTGTGTTCCAAACATTCAGGTATCCGATATGCCCATGGTCTAAACAAATATCTCTTGGTTACAAATTCAGTTGCAGAGGGTGGTCACATTTAGAGAACAAGAAAAAGGGAACGTATCCTGTTCATTTATAATAGCATGAATCAGACAATTTGAACATGATACTCTTGCTGAAACTTGCTTTGTGGAACAGGCTGTGTTAATCTGGGTCCTCTGAGAGCAAGAGATTTGATGTGCAAGGGAATAGGGGAGATGCCTGGGAGGGAACCTGGCGAAGGGGCGGGGGAGGCTGGGAGACGGTGTAGCTCCGCCCCTGGCGAGGGGACGGGGGAGGAAGGACGGTTGGGTGGAAGTCTCCTAGGCTGCCATGTTCTAGGAGAACTTGAAACGAGGGTGGGGAACCCTCGAGCCGAAGTCCTACGTGCCCTGAGGTCAGGCATGTTTCAGTATTCTTGCTGTGTTCAGAGACTGGCTGGGAGCAGCCTGTGGGAAGTGTGGTTGCAGCTCAAATACGTGATGGATTTCAGAGGGCAGCAGCTTAGGCTGTTGGTCATTTATGGTGCCTCTAGTCCAAGACTGAGAGTTGCGTTCCCATGGCTTCCACAAAGACAATGAAATCTTTCTTAAAAAACAGCAACAACAAAAACTCTTCAATCTCTGTGTATTTCATTGAGCTCAACTACAGACTAGATGTTTGAAAATTTGATTGGATCTCATTTTTTCAGAAAGTAGGAAAAGAACCAGTATTTTTTAATTTAAAAATTTTGGAATTTCCCCCCATTGTATAAGTTGTTTAGGTTCATCAAAGTATTAAAAACAGAGTAGGAAAAATCACCCTTCATTGAGTGATAACCATTGTACATTGAAATTTGTCATTGGGCAATAATCAGGCAAACATAATGTTGGGTAGTTGTATTGAAACAAATCAGAGGTTAAAATGCCTTGTATGTTTAGCCAAGTTTATTTGTTCCTGTTTCCCTTAGGCCTTAAATGTTCAAAACTCACCCCAGTTTAATTTTGCCCGAGGCTAAATAAAGGCCTTATAATGAATAGTCAATCTTGATTTACCATTTCTTTTTGTTTTAAATATTCCCCCCCCCCAAAAAAAAACCCAACTATTGTTAACCAAAGTTATTTTCAATTTCAAATCAGTTCTCAAATTTAATGACAGACCAAATGAAGAATACTAGTATATTTTTTAGGGCCTCCAGAACTCTGCAGAGATCAATTAGTTTTAATTCCTTTCTGTTGCGACTACTACTTTTATTGAGGTACAACCCAAATAATCAGTAGGATTGATATATCAGTTCGAATAAAACACAACCAAACATATTAAATTGGACTGGTAAATAATATGCCATGAAACTAACAGACATTAAAAGAATGATATTCCAGTAAGATATGCTCTAATAAGAACTTATTGTCATATGGAGCACACCGAAGTATCAACTAGTGGTTAACATTTTTTGTCTAGAATTTCTGCCAATTTTCTGAGTCTGCATAATTCATTTCTTCACTTATGCGACAACAGACCACCAGAAAGATAAACTGAACTCCTGCCTCAAAGGTAAATGCCAAGTTTTGGTATTAGCCCGTTAATTATGCAACAACTGCTGCACACTCGGTTATGCTAGAGAGTAGAACTACGAAGATGAGTGAAATATACTCCTGCCCTTACGAAGCTTATACTCAGGAATTTAAAGCTAGCTGCTGTTTCGTGTGAAAACTGCAATACTGGCAGTTTTAACAAAATTCATGGGAGGACACAGAAGAAATTAATCATGTCTCGGAGAGTGTCTGAATAAATATTTAAAAATTCACGTTTGTTTTTCAGTGCTCCTGTTCATGTAAATTATAGCCTCTTGAATCCTGAGATTGATTCTTCTGAATCTGTATGGGATATATGCAGTTACCCCAAGTTCTGACTTGCTCTCTGACTGTATCTGTCATTTACAGAACATTTAATTGGAAGTATAAATAAAAGTGTAGAGCTTCATCTGCTGACGTACTTTACTATTTCTGTGTTTTGTCTATATTATGTAGTCTGCTTAGTTTTTATTCTGAATTAATGTGTGTGAATTTAAAATTCTTTTGACTTTGTTTATTTGCACTGGAGCCATGTATTCTAGAAGTATCATTTACTCATTTTAATTTGATAAATGTAAATTTGATTTGCAAAGAGAGACACATGATTTCTGCTATGCTGAAGGGAAGATGAACAGCAGCCTAAGCTGTTATCTTTCAGACCCAAATAATGAGTATTCACAGATTCTGATAGAATTTTTATTTAAGTACTTTATTGGTACTTGTTTACAATCTGGATTTAGCTTCTGCCGCGGATATGCTTTTAATGTAGTACAGACATCATTTTTCTTGTAAGAACATCGACTGAGGGCGGACATGTTGACCAGAGTGAACTTCCGAAAAAAATACTTGCTGTGCTGTTTGTTAGCTGCCGTCTCAGTTCCTTCCGCACAGTCTGGACAAAGCCTCTGAGTGGGCGACCTGTGGACAAATTGGACAGGCCCTGTGCAGGGCTCAGGCATCACACCTGTTAGTGTGTCTTGACTTCTATGTTTAAAGTTGATTGTCCAGAAGGGTCAGAAACCAAAGGTTAAAAATGCGTATTATTTTTTCTCATATTTACATGGAGCACAGTGATAGCCCTTAATCATGCACTAGAGGAAATTTAGGTGGCACGCCTTCATGTCTGAAGAAACCTCACTGTGTTTTCAAGGGCAGAAAGCTACTTCACAGAGTAAATGATGCAGATTCTGGCATGTTCCTCAGTCTTGCTGTTAACCGCTTTCTACTTCTAATGATTCTCCTTTGACCAGTTGCCTTGGTCTTAAGATTGCCTTTGACCAGCTGTATTCCTCATCTTGAGTATGTGAGATTTCTGTTTATCTCCTTTATTGTCCCCTGTTATGTGTCTTTACCTTCTAGTTTATGGCATAGCTGACATTTGTTCCTCTGTTTGTAACGACCGTTTTGGCTGCTGGTTTTCCTGGTCTTTGGCAGTGGTCTGAGTCCTAATAGTGCATCGTCAATCTGTTGTGCCCTTGAGGAAATCCGCAACCATCCTAAGTCCCAGATGGACACACACCCTTCCAGCTAGAAGTTTTGTTAAAAACATCTTTTCTTGTGTAAGGTTTCTTTTTGATAATTAGGACAAGAGTAGCAAAATGAGCTTGACAGAATTTGCTTTTAAAATTATTAGAATGGAGTCGATGATCTAACACCTGAAGAAAAGCATCTTACGTAGACTTGCTTGAACAAAAGGTTAGTAATAAGCAGTATTTCTAAAGTATAAAGATGCATTTGGAGCAACGAGAATATTTAGAGCCAATCCCCAGTGCATGCCTTTGGTTACTGGTTGTAAGTCGTACATGTGAGAAGGCAAGTGTTTGTCCACTTGGGAGAGCCGTCGTCTCCCTTTGTAGAAATTTGGTTCTTGTCAAGTCACCAAATTGCCAAATGCAGTGGCATTTGATTAGTCATCGTATTTGACCCAGCAGAGCATTTGGCTCAGTGGATCAGTCTCCTTCTTGAGACACTTTCCTTCCATACTTCCAGGACACCACTTACCAGGAGAACCTTGTTTTTCTTGTACCTCACTGATAGCTTTCCTTTATTTCCACAGCCTGCAAATTGAAACCTGCAATTGAATCACCCGTCAGTCGTCTCCATCCTTTTCCTCTTTCTCTAGTGCCCCCTACCTGATTCCATGCACGGTCCTGGTGTCCACCTAGTATTGCTGTGGGAACCTCTTCCTTGAACCGCAGTCGCCTGCATCCAATTTCCTTCTCCACGCTTTTTGATGGCGATCGCTAATGACTACTTCCGATTTAACATCTCCCCAAATGAACGCCTGATCTTTATTCCCAAGACTGTTTCTCCCACAGTCTTTTCCATCTGACTTAAATAATCACAGTTTCATCCTTTGAATGGCCTGGGCTCAAAAACGTGGAGTCAGATTTTGATTCCCCTCTGTCATAGTAGTTTCTGTCTTTTTTTTATAGCTATGTCCCTAGCACCAAGAATAGTTTCTGGTACATGGCGGGCACCAATAAGGAGGCTTTGCAGGAATGAGATGCATGAGCTAAGAAAACAGAAGAGGTGAACTGCAGTTATCTTAGGATGCTCCCTGGAGAGCAGAAGCTCCTTGCTTCCTGGCTCTCCTCAGCTCCAGAGCTGCTATTGAAGCAATTACTAGCATGGCGTAATGTAAGTTAATGGAGATCGTATGCTACGTTTTTGGAACGTCAAGCAGGGTACGGTGATTAATTCTTTGTGATGAACATCTCACTCCTTATTTCCTTGAGTTCCTGTTAATATCCCCGCTTGACACAGGGCAGGCTCTCTGTAACTAATTTTTGTTAATGAATGAATGATTCCTAATGTACATTTCAATCTCAGAATTGTAAAAGTGGGATTTATTTTATTCTCTTCTAAAACGTGCTTCTCTTCTTGCGTTTTGTATCTCTGTGAATGGTACCACCTCCTCTCCAGTTGAACAACCAAGGTGGTTGGAGTCTTGTAAATTCTTTCCTTCTACCTCAACCCCTTGTCAATCCAGCCATTATACTCCATCAGTTTTTTGTCTTTATAGTTCAAATGCTGTTAAACCCTTCGTATTGCTCATCAAAGTTACTTTTGCAGTAGTCACTTAACTGGAATCTGTTGCCTCTAATATCGCCTCTTCTTTGCATAAAATCCTTTATGATTTGCACTGTTTCTGGTTGAATCTGAAGTTTCCGACTTGGCACACAGGCTGTACCTCATCTGTGCCATCACCTTGTCCAGCCCCACCTCCACTGACTCCTTCCCCACACACCCTGACGGAGTACTCAGGACATCTGGATTCCTTGTAATTCATCAAAAATTACAAAAAGAGCCCACGTGTTTGAACATGTTAATTCCTCTGCTCACAACAGCTCGGTCCTCTTCATCAGGCTGCCTTCCTATTAATCCTTAGGAGTCTGTACCCTTACTGAGCTGCCCTTGTTTTTATTTAGTGTCTCCATATTCTCATTATATACCGGACATATCTCTTGTATGTAGTACATAGTGTATTTTTAATCACTGTTCTGTGTACCTTCATTTGAGCAGGCAACATGTCTTGCTTACCGTTATAGTTCCTAAGCCTTTTTTCAGTTTCTCTAGGAATGGTTTTATATGGCATAGATGCCAGCTTGGCACCCAGTTCTGCTGGTATGCTATAGGAGTGTGAAATTACGTGATACAGCAGGTCCGTATATTTCAGTATACTCGTACGTGTTAATAAACATTGGTCTTTACCTTGATTATAGAATTTTTATCTGTAAGGAAACAATACATTTTGCTGTATACTTGTACATATTCATAGACGTGTGTCTACATGATTAATATGAATATATTAATGTAAAATAATGAAAGGATGGTTATAGGTCATGATAATGGCAAATTTCATTAGAATTGGGAAGGGCTTTTTTATAGAACTAAATTCATATTTCACCTTAATTCCTGTTTTTCCTTTTATGGAAAAATACCTTTTAGAATATTTCTTGGAAATACTTTGGATTATCCTTTCCCTGCTTTCTCCTCAATTTCATGCTATTATTTTTCTTTAAAATCTACTTTCCATTTAGGTGATATTTGTTGCAAATTTTTGTTACTTTTGCAGCTTCACTTGTCTATAATTTGCATCTTTTCCAGAAACCTGGTGACTAAGACTGATTTAATTTCTCTGAATGTACAGAAACACTATTTATACGCTCTTTGAGATCTTTTAAAATTACAGCATATTGCTGAAAAACACATTTGTGGATACTGGGTAATGACTGGCAAGAAAGTGGAAAGAAAGCATTTTAAACTTGACTTTTTGATGTGAACTGGCAACAGTTCAGTGAATGTGTACTAGAAAGATTGACTCTATTTTAAGATCTTTCTTTCTTTCTTTTTTTTCTTATAAATGTGTTTTCCTTTCCCCTCTCTTCTGGCACATTTCCCACCACCACTTTAAACATTCTTAAGTTTTGACAGTAGAAGCATGCTGGTCACTTTAGCGTTTAAATATAAAATACAACAATTATGATATATTTCAACCAGCAGGGACTGAGACCCCTATTGGTGTCTTAATCCAAAAATGGCATTTTAAATTTCTGTAAACCTCGCCTTAAGGGATGGAGAAAGGACAATTTAGGGAACAGCATGAAGTTAAACATTGATCAGTAGGCCAGTCATTCTTGCTAGACTTTGGTGGAATGTAGACTTAGAAAAATAGCATCATCAACAGCAGTAAAGCATAGTTTTGCTTCTCTAGAGACCGTCTCTCTTGCTTCCATTATATGGATTTGAGATGATGAATGATATATTTCAGGCAGGGATAATAAAATGGAGAAGTTGAAAGCAGGGTTGTTAAACTTGAACTGGGAAAATACAGCGAATCACGTGTTTCTCCACCTATCTCCCACAAGAACCTCCAAATATTTGGAAAACAACAACAAAAAACTCCACTGAAACGATACTTCTTATATAATTTATAATGAAAATATTTTACATAAAAATTATTGGGTTTTTTTTTTGGCTTAGAAGAAAAATAAATTATGGTTTTAATAGACTCCTGTGAAGGAAGATATTTGATAATTCTTGGAACCAAGCCTTGATGTTTCAGTTCCATTAGCTTTTTTTTTTCATATTGGGATCCAGGTCTAACTCTGGCTGTGTCATCTATTTATGTAGGTAGCATGTATGCAGCTCATCAATGCCCTTGTTACGTCTCCTGATGATTTGGACTTCAGGCTTCACATCAGAAATGAATTTATGCGTTGTGGATTGAAAGAGATATTTCCAGTAAGTGCCCTGCAGTCTCCTTATTAATATTTAAATTAGAGGAGTACTCGAGTAGGGGGAAATTTAGATAAATTACCTTCAAGAATAATTTATCTGTGGGAAAAAAGGCTTGAATATAAAAATCTATTTTTGAAATATAGATGATAAGATGTTTGAGTATTTAACACTTTGTTTGAAGGCTATAAATCAAGTTGAGTGGTATGTTTCTTTATATGTTTTTCATTAATTTTTTTGCATTATGGAAAAATAGTTCATTATATTTTCTGTTTGATATCTGCAGAATTTAAAATGCATTAAGAATGATGGCCTGGATATCCAACTTAAAGTTTTTGATGAGCATAAGGAAGAAGACATGATTGAGTTCCTCCATCGCTTTGAAGATATTAGAGCCGAACTTGAATATCCTTTTGTTCTAAAGTCTAAGCAAATATGTACAATCACTGCTAGACCTCAACAAACCAACTCCATCCCATGAAATATTAAATTTCTGAAACCATTTCTGTATAAGCAATATAACATCAAACCTTTATGAATCAGAAGGATGTTTATGTAAACCTTTCTTATTTTATTTAATGTGTAATTTTGTGTATTCACGCATGTGTAAATGGGTGTTAGAACCTACAGATGGAGTCTGTTAGACAGGTCTTTTATGTGTATGTGTATACTCTGTTCTTTTTTCTTTTTATGTACGTCACCACCTCCCCACCAATGCTTTCCAGTAGTAGGAACTGGAGGGACCCTCAGCCTGCTGGTCCGCTCCTGCCCTACACCATGGGTACCTACTCATATGGGCCTTGGTTAACTCAGGTGGGTCTGCAGATGTCTGCTTTTCCAGAGATCCACCAGGTTCCTGTTGTCCCGTTGGCTTCTCCGTGGCAGTTAATGTCTGCTTCCAACTCCCTTGGTTAGGGCTCCCCCAGGATGCAATACGGTAGTCACAGCCAGCTGCCCACTACCCTGCTGCCAGTAGCAACTTGGCTCCAGTGAGGCAGGTTGAAGTTAATTGTAGAGGAGAAGCCCGGAAGTGTCAGGTAAAGTTGTCATCTGCACACAATTTTTCCTCTCCTGTCAATCCTAACTTGCTGTGTTTTATCATGTGCTGAGTATGCATGATGCCTATTTTAGGGTAAGACACACAATAATCTTTGAATATCTTACAGAGCAGAGTGCACGTCATATTATTTCAGTTGTTTGATGTAGAGGATGAATAAATCCACATATTCCTTAATCAAGTTACTGAAGCATATGATGTTTACAACATGGTGTGGAGCACAGTTAAGGAAACTAGAGCAGAGAGATATTTTATTTCTATTCTTCAGCATCTTTTACTGATTCGAAATGATTATTTTATAAGGTAAGTGGAAGCTATATTCTAGTGTTTTCTTTCACTGATAAAATTCTGTTAATTGTGAAATTCACCTGATGTTTGATTTGGGCAAGCAAATAATTAGAAGATTTTAATTTTTGTCATAATAGCGATTCATAGAATGTGGTATTTCCTCTGGGCGTATATTTAGATAGATAATCATGAATTGATATTACTACCGCTTTTTAAGCACCAGTGGATTCTTTGTTTCAACTTTTCATCTGAATAAAACTACAAACTAGCAATAAATTACTTGTTTATCATGTGATGGATGATATTTTCTGGTTAGTCCTTAGGCTGTAGGAATGATGTTGGTAAGTTTCTTTTTATAAGTTACACGAAGGACCCTCAAACATTGCTTTTATTAAGCAGGTAGAAAGTGCCCTGATAATATAGGTGTGTTTAATGTTGCTAATGTATCAGAAAAGCTAGACAAATGACTTTTCAAGTTTGATTATATCCTAGCCTTCTTGAGCTTAACAAATTTTTATCCTGCCTGTACTTTACCTATATGTAGCTATCTATGGATGTTAACACCTGACTTGCCCCAGTGGCTATGAAAATGAAATATGGTAGCGAGGGTAAACTTCTAGCCGAATGCTCGGCACATGGTGTATGCTCAGTAAATGTTCTCACTGTCCTCTTCCTGCTTCTATTACTGTTTTATGAAGGAAGCTGAGATCTTTGAATATCAACCCATTTTTGTTGCCACCAATTTAGCTTTGCTGAGATTGCATTCTCAAATACTGTGGGTAGTAAGTCTTTTCTTATTCTAATTTCAACTAGGAGGGTTTGCTAGGCTTGTCTGATTCAGGCTGTGTCCTCTGGGTGATGTCAGGGAATATAATTTAGGCCTTTTGATGTACCCAGCAAGAGAATTGAATGAGTCAAAAAAATGTTACAACTTTAGGTTCTTTGGGATGAATACAGATTACCCATCATACCTCCTCCTCCCTTTGTCTACGAAGGGAAACCCCATTGGTAGTCTAAAATTTGAGTTTAGTAGCCTGTTTTGATGCTAAATTTTCTTCTAATATTTTATTAAAAATAGTTTAAATATTTTACCAATTTATAAATGCTAGATAAAAATACTAATATGTTAATTACATAAGATGTTTAAATATTATAGGTATTGCTAATTTCTCCTCCACATTTATTTAAAAGTGAAATTCAGACTTACGTTTACTCTAAAGTCACCCCCTCCTTTACTTGATCCCTGTCAACCTCTAGCTGTTTGAGACTGCAAGAATTTTAACACTGTTGTTTGCTTTCAAAGATTTGAGTGTGTCCCTAGTGTTGCCAGGGGGGTTATATTTTACTTCTGACCTTAATCCCTTCATTTGTGCTCCAAGAAGACAAGCGGTTAGGACAAGAGGTGGTATCTAACTTCAATAAAAAACAAAACAAAACAAAACCAAAAAACCAAACAGATTAGAAAACAGAGCTGTCTTGGGGCGTGCTCAGGTGATCAATCCCATAACTTTAGTGGGATCAAGAGTCTCAGAGAAATACTAAATTGTAGCACTGCCAGTGTGACATCACTGAAGCCTAGAAGTTTAGTTATTTTGGTCACCTTTTGAGTGTCACCTTTTTAATTTGATTTGCATCTGTGTTGCTTTTCCTTGGCACTTTAATTTTTTAATTAAAAAATTAGATTTTTATTTACATACAGTAAAATGCACTTTTTCTGGTATGCAGTCCTGTGAATCTTGTGTTTTGGTCTGAGCTTCATTTTTTGGTGTCACTATCTTAGATGGACCTAAATTTTACCTTTTTAAAGTCTTTGGTTATCTGAACTTTTTTTTTTTTGGTGAACACTTTAAGCTATTATTGATATGAATAAACATAATTCTTTTACTTTTTTTATAAATAGATTAGGTGTTTGCAGAATGCAAAATATTCTCATTTAACAGAATTAGTAGATAGGAAAATTAGAACCTTTGTCACTTTCACATTTGGCACATAAGGAAATTTTATTGAAATGGCACTTGTTTGGAGAACGTATATCAAGGTAGCCTCTGCCAACCAAGAAAACTCAAATGCAGTAAGATAATTGGAAGGTGGAACAGAAGATCAAATTTTATTTTGTAACAAATAGTTAGTGGCTTACAAAGTGCAGAATACCATGCTCGTTTATTGTGCATGGGAGATAATTTCTGGTATTCTGTAAAAATATACAGAGAAATTGAATATGATTTTAAAATATCATCTAAAATTGGCATTTTATCAGTGAAGCAATGACAATTTATGGTCATCTCTTAATTAAAGTTGTTCACATATTCCTCTGACATAGTCACTAACTCACCAATATCACTCATAGAGATTATTTCCTCAATTTACATTCCTGGGAATCAGATGTCTGTTATTCTTTGCTAACATTGCGTTGCTGAAGAGTTTGCGCAGAATTTCAGCTATGTTATAAATGAGTTCGTAATTGGGAGTTCCGAAGGAGGGGAAAACAGTTACTTAAATGATGATTTTTTTTAATGATATAAGATAATTTGGTTAATTTAAAACATTTCTATTATTAAAATAATATTAGGATAGCGTTGAATGAATACAAAGGAATGGAAGTGCATCATTTAAATCCTCAAATGTGGTAGATATAAATGTGCATGCCGTTTGTGTACTTGAAGTATAAATGTGATTATGGCTAAAATGTTAGGGAATGAGAGATTTTTTGACAGAAGTGGAGAAAATTGAGGAAAGCATGGATAATATCTTCTTGCATTAATTTGTATACAGCAATTGTGTCTCGAAGATTTTTACTCTGACAATCAGCAGTAGTTTTTTTGCTAATGTTAAGCTGTAGTGAATTTTGTTCAGCATAATGAATGGTTTATTAGGCGTCAGGTTTGTAGCTCAAAGGCAGTAGGTCATAGTTTATAAGAAAGGAAAGCCCATCATATACATGTTGAGGCGGGTTTAGAGAGCAAAAGTGTGCAAAACATTACTGAAGGAAAAAGTAAGTCACGGGGGTCATGGGTGCTGGGGATGGAGGACTGTGCTTCATTAGAAAAGTGCCCACCCTCTCTATCACTTTGGTTTTGTTTATAAAATCTTCTAGATATTTCTTTGACATTTGTTGTTTGAGTTTTAATGGATGTCGTTTAGCTTATTACATACATAGGTGGACTGAACTGTGGTTACAACATGGACCTTATTTGGGGATTTTAGTTCAACTTTAATTTTTGGACAAAATATGTTATACTAAAATTTTCTAGCTTTCTTTTGTGTAAGAAATATGTTTCATATTGTATATAATTTGCAGTATCAGTTTTTAATTTGATTCCACATATATTCTAAAAACAGTAAGTATACTGTATTGTTTGTAGAACCTTCTAGAAAATATTTGAGAACATACTTTTTCGGTTTATATTAATAAAATGAATTCATGGTGGCTATTCTGCTATGGCATGGTATTAATTGATCTTTATTGAGGATTGCTTCTAAACACATATTACCTCATCTTAATATTCTCTCATTTATTGCCTACTAATTAAGTCAAAGTTCAGATTTATATAAGAAAATCACCTTTAAAGCACACTATATTTGCTGAAAAATTATAAAAAAAAATGTAATATCTTAAAATCATTAGAAGGTAAGTGATATATTTACTGTCACTCTCATGTTAAATCTATGTCAACTGTTGAAACTATACAAAGTAAACTATTGAACTTGAAGTCAAGCTTAACAAAATACAGTAATACCTTGGTTTGCGAGAATAATTCAGTCCAGAAACAAACTACTCGTCTTGCAAGACATCGCTTGTTTACCAAGTTAAAATGTATTAGAAATGTTTGCTCGTCTTGCGGAACACTCGCAAACCAAGTTACTTGCAATCCAAGGTTTTACCGTGTTTTGTTTTGATGTTGTTACGCTAATAAATTGAGTGGACACTTATTCTTTTCCTTGGTTTTAGACAACAGTACTTCAAGTTAATTGATGAGTGTGTGTCTCAGATTGTATTGCATAGAGATGGGATTGATCCAGACTTCACATATCGAAAACGACTAGATTTAGATTTAAGTCAATTTGTTGGTGAGTATTTCTCTATTACTTAAGTAGAAATATCATATTGTCTCTTTCCCCATGGATTAGTTCTAGAGTGTTTGTTTTCATAGTGGGGCTTGTAGACTCCTGAGAGTCCTTTATACCTTTCAAGATGTTCTAATAATCAAAACTATTTTCATAATAATGTAAGGACATTATTTGCCTTTTTTACTATGTTGATATTTACACTGGTGATGCAAACGAATGGTGGGTAAAACTGCTGGCCCCTCGTTAGGAGTCAAGGCAGTGGCACCAAAATGTATTCTTCCCTCTCAGTAAAGCAAAACCAAGCAATAAAAACTCATTTTCCTACTTAAAGATGCCCTTGAGTTCATTTAAACACTCATTTAAATAAGTGTGTGTCAAAAGGAGACGCACACATGAAACACATCTGCTGTTCATCCAGGTCCAGTGAGAACATATTTGTGTAATTGAATTGTGAGCTCAACTGGCTCTTTTCTTCACCTCAAAAGAAAGATTGTCATACGAACTGTGGCTGCTTGAATGTTTGGCACACACTTTCTTAAAAATGAAATGAAGCATGTCTCTAATTTCAGGGAAAATGAGTGATAGAATTTGTTACTAATGAAAAATTGAAGCATCAAGTAAAATTTTGAAATGTGAAATGACTTTGATAAGTATCGGAAAAGAAAATTTATTCCACTTGGACACTAGGAACATTTTTTTCTTGAGTAGATGAGAGGTTTTCACGTTCAATTCTTGCTTAATATAGTACTTGGAAAGGAAATACAGTCTCTGTATACTGCTTGGCTATATAAGTGAAACATATTTGCATAGTTATAGTAAATTGTATTTATTGATACTAAATGTTTAGAATAAGCTTATAGACAGTGCAGAAGACAAATACAGAAGAGTATGTCAATGTATTGGCATCACTAGGTGAGAGAAGACACGAGGCTGGGCATCCTGTGTATGAAACAGGAATCAGAGGAATAAGTATTTATTTAGTGCTCCAGAGCCAGCCAATTTTGAAAGTAAAGTTATTAAAAAGGGATGAGATAGGGAACACAGTTTTCATCTTTTATAGCAGGAAGTTATCTAATGTCTTGAATAGATAAATTAAAAAAAATGGTATGCACATTTTATTTGGAGTCAGGATGCTAACCACCAGAATAATCTAGTACAGGAAGTGCTATAAGAGATTGCATTCAGGAAGTAGAGTTGAGCTTTCAATGCAGTTGATTTGGTTGACTGTTACTTTTCATTATAAGCCCTTCTGTAATATGTCTTCTAAAACCATATTCATGTATTACTTTCATTGAAAAGGAAAGAAGGGATAATATGCATTATGGGAAATCTATATGAATCACTTCTCCTGCATAGTCTCCCATCATATGGATATATATCATAGCTTATTTAATCAACCTATTAGTGATGGACATTTATGTCCCATTATTTTGCAAACATAAACAATATTTTAATGAATACTTTTTCATAAAGACAAAGCCCTAGAAATAAATTGCTGGGTGAAAGAAAATGCATATTTTAAATTTTAGTATATGTTGCTTAGTTTCTCATCAGTGAAGTTCCTTAATTTTACTTTTACTGTTGTATTGACAAGTTGGTTTCTCTATGCCATCTCCAACATTTGCCATTATGAATAATTTAATCTTTGCTGTTTCTCATTAAAAATATTATGTTTTCATCTTATTAGGGGAGATTAAAATATCGGTTCATATTTTAGCAATTTTTACTTTTGTTATTTATTCCTAATTTTCTTTTTATTAATGTTGCCCATTTTCCTATCTTGTGTTGGATATCCCCTTTCTTCCTTCCAAATGTTTATGTGCTTGTGACAGAAACCTTTGAGTATGGCGTATTACAGCTGAACTCCCTCCTCCTGTTGCTTAGTAGAAGTTGGGCTTGTCTTTCCCTTTATGTTTTATGGCCTTGGCATCATGCGTAGAAAATCCTTCTTCATTCCAACATCATAATATTATGTTTCTCCATTTTGCTTATTTTATTACTGGCACTATTTCCAAATCTTTTCTATGCTTTTTTTTTTTTTTCTCCCTAAACTTTTAAAGTCATAATGAATTTAAGAAGTACTGCAATTTAAAACTTTCTGTCATTGCATTTTTAGGTATTTGCATAGATCAAGCAAAACTAGAAGAGTTTGAAGAGAAAGCATCAGAATTTTGCAAGAAAGTAAGTATCTTTGCAAGACTGGGGGAAACCACTTCTGGTCTGCTTGTGCCTCAGAGACTTTGCACCTCCTTGTTTACCACTTCAGGCATTTGCGCAAATGTCTTCCTGCAAGGAGGATTACCGAGAGACCATCACATTTAAACATTTTAGCTCCAGTTCTCAACCTTGCCCTATATATGCTGCTTTGCTTGCATTTCTTCTGTTGTATTTATCGCACCTGGCATGCTACATGGCCTGTGTTTATGTGTGACTATCTATTGAGTGTATTGTCCAGTTCTTCCTCTAGAGGAAACTTTGAGGGATTTTTGTTTGCTTTGTTCACTATCCCTACACCTAGAATGATTCTTGGTCTAAGAACTAAAAAAAAACGCTTACGTTTTGAATGAGTGAATAAATGATTGAACAAAATGTATAGGGTCAGAATTTTAAGATTGATATATTTCTCAAGAAGTCAGATAATTTAGGCACTTAAGATTGAAATTATATCTAAACATTTTAAGAGACAGATTAAATTACTTGCTTTGATTAAAGTTGCTTCATTCTAAATCAAGTTGAACCATAAAACATTATCATTTTCATAGGTCAAAAGTATCAGATATTGCCATTTTCCTTTTTTTAGCCCAGTAGTATTACCCATCCATCCATTCCCCACTTTTCTTTAATGTGCTGTTTTGTGCTCTTACCTCTGCTTAGCACGTAAGACTTTTTCTCTGTTTTTTTATTTTTTTTTTGGGGGGGTAGTTGTTGTTGGCTTCTTCACATTTTAGGTATTCGCTCTGATTTAAATACATAGGGCTGGTTTCTTACATAGAACAAATAATAATTACTGCCACCACCTCAGTGAACATAGACTAAATAAACATTGACTATGCGATAGGCACCCTGCCAAAAAGTCTACATTTTAGTTGTATCAGGCCCTAAATGAATCTTGGAGAACTGTACATTTTTATAAACTTTTAAGATAAAATGTAACTGCAAATGGTAGGCACTTTTTTGTAAGTTAGCAGTAACTTATGAAAAATTTTGTAAATGCCGTGCTAAGAAGTTCTAAGGTTCACCTAACACTTAGTGAGAGAGTAATATCTTAGGCCTCTGGCTGCAGGCTAGGATTCAGCTGTGAAAATGATACTGTCGTTGCCCCGAAGTACTTAGTTTTGTGGGGAAACAATGTATCATTTAAATTAAGTGTCATAAGTGTTGCAGTTGATAGATGTCTGTGTTGTAGGGAGACCCTTCACCCCACCAAGTTTATATTTTAAGCTCAGTAAGAACTTTTATTCTTCATGGGAAAGTAGTAGGAACATTTCAAGTACCTGATTTGGATGTATCCCAGATAGTATAAATTTGCTTTTATAACCGTTTTTGGGTGTATAGTTTGTATGAGTGATGTGAAACATGATAACTTTTTCAATACATTGTTCGAAAATTGTAAGCTTTAAATGGAAGTAGATGAAAGACCTTGTTCAAGGTCTGTTGTCTTTTTTTAGTCAGAAGTTAAATGTCTTAGGTATGTTCAGAAAATACTCTTTGCTCCGTAAAGGATTTCAAGTGCCATACCATTTTGTCTATATCAGCAAGAACTTCTTTCTTGATAGCTTTATAAAGACGCATGTAAATACTTTGCTTTAGGCAGGAAACTATCCTAGTTGCTAGATACATTCTTTATTTTGGTGCATAAATTTGAAAAATGAACACCAGAAATGTCAGAAAGTACATAGAAGATATTGAATTATCAACCTCCTTGTACAGATACACTAATACATTTACCCCAGGGAATGAAATTAAGCAGAGCCTCAACCTTAACTGTGTTGACATTTTTGCGTGTAATTTTGTAAGTGTAATATTACTCTAATAACTCTTTTTTGGAGAAGAAAGCCATCATATCAGTTTTTATAAAGTACATCTTTAATGGAGATTCATTTTATCCCCAAGGCTACTGCGATTTGACTATAGATACTATCAAAATTCTAAAGCAAAGTTTATTTTGTCTGATCCTTTCATTGGAGAGGATCTAGAAATTTTTCTGTTTGGTAAGTAATAGAGATAGTTTCAGTATGATCAAATTGATTTAAGAAATTATCCTAGCATGTACTAATTATAACAAGTTGTTCTGATAGTTTGATCTTCGTTCCCCTACATAATCCTTCCTCCTTCAGAATCTCATTCTAATAATATACATGTTGATATTGTGAAAAAGACTTCTTCATTCTTACTCTCATAAGGCTAATTTAATTTTTATTTCTTGCTAAGCAGCAGTAAACATTTACTGAGCAGTAATCAAAAGGAGAATAGAGCAAATGACCTCAAAGGTTTTTGGTGCTGGGAGATTGGAGGACTTTAATATATGATATTGACATAGTTATTCAACATATAAAGGAAGATTGGACAGGAATTGGCTCATCAGTGCATTCAACAAAGATTTATTGAGTTTAATTATAAATGTTTAGCTTTGGAAAGTTGACAAATAAAAATAAAAAAGGCTCTCACCATTAATGTATTTCCAGGTTGGTGAGTGTGTGATACTACATTTTAATATTTTATATATGTTGTGATAATTGCTATGGTAGGAAAACCCCATGCGGTGTATAAGCCTATAAAAGGATTATTTGTCTAGTCTTGGGCAGCCAGGAAAGACTTACCCAGGGAAGCGATAGCTCATGTGAGCCCTGATGGGTCAGTATAAGGCTGCAAGGTGAGGTACCAGGGAGGAGGTGTGCATACATTTTGGTTTCCTATAGGCATCTCAAGCTTAACATTGCCTAAACCAAATCCCTCTTTCTTATCCCTAAAAATGTCTTTTCACTCTGTATTTTATACCCTCCTTTCCCCCCAAATTATTATGCTTTGTTTCCAGCTTGCAAAGCAACAGAATACTGTAGTCATCTTACATATACTCTCCTCAGTCAGACACTAACTTTTCTGGGCTCCGTAAAAATTGGTGTTTCATTTCCTTTCCATTACACTGTCTTCTACCTTCATTCAGGCCTTCCGTTCTTGCTTGGATAACTGCTGTATCCTGTAAACTCATTTCCATGCATCCAGTATCCCTCTTTCAGTCCTTCTTCCACACTTGTCACTGGTTGGGTTTTCCAAAGTGCAATTTTGATCATGTTATTTCTTATTGTAAATAATTCAAATAGCTTGCCTTGGTTTTTAGGGAAAATAAACAAAAAACAAAAAGTCAACTTTTTGGCTTATTGCAAAACTCCTTTCAACAATTTCATTCTGGTATACATCTCTAGTTTCAGTCCCTTCATTTTGTTCTCATATCTCCTTTTGTGCCCCTTCTAAGGGATTGCTTGTCATCCAATGCTAGTCCCTCTGTTGGAAATGCCAGCAGCACTTCTCACTAACTACTCAAGTTCTTCAGACCTGAGGTCAAGCATCATTCCTTCAGGAATCATTCACGGTCTCTTTCTGTATTGCTGGTAATTTTTGTAGTTTTGGGGTTATTTGTTTGCTTTTACTTCTCCACCAGACACTATGCTTCTTAAAAGCAGAGACCATATTCTGTTCAACTTTCATTTTCTAGCACCTCTCTGAGGGACCCATGATATGCATGCTATTAGGTATTTACTGTATAATGGGAAGTGTGTAACCGGTTTCAGGCCGGATCCCAGGGGTTCTTAGATTTTACATTAATGAGTGTGGTCTTTATAATGAAGCCACTGAAGGTTTAAGAGCAAAGGAGTCATGTTATTTGAGCCATCCTTTAGAAAGACTAGCAGTGTTCAAAACAAAAAGTTTGTAGGGGGAGCGTGATATTGGTTTCAAAAAACTTTTTTTTTTATTGTCTTGGAAAATGTTCATTAAGCAGCTGAAAATACATTTATGGAAGGGTGTGCAGTCTAGAATTCAGATGAGAAGTGAGCAATATATGAGTGGTGATTGAAACGTGCGTGTAAAAGATATCATCTTAGGAGAAATGCGAAATGAGTCCAGCAAAGGGGTGAGGAAAGAATCCAATATGGTGGCGACATGTAATATTTATTTCACAACTTTTTTGTGATAAAATGCAGAAATGCTTTTTTTTTGTACTTTAGACACTTGAAAGCATTGGGGGAGGCAATACATGTGTGAGGGCAGGAGGTATATGAGAAATCCCAGAACCT
>NW_017731601.1:2265267-2267056 GCF_001890085.2 Hipposideros armiger | reverse complement strand
TCACATTTCCTAAGTAATTAAGCATAAAGGCTAAGAAAGTCTTTTCATCTTAGATTTGTCATTCATCACTGATCTTTATCCTACTACAGGAAATTATTGCCCAAGCTATTTATTTTTCAAAACCTTCAAGCCTATGGATACCTTGCAGTGAGAGATAACCTCTTGCTGAATGAGAACATTTTCTGATAATTTTTCAATTTTCAAATGTAAACAGATTTAAAACATGACAAAAAAGGGAGCAAATCTGGATTATGAAGCAGATAGCTCACATAACCCTCTATACATAAAACACTTAGATAGCAGGAAATACATCATCTACATATTTTCAACGGATGAATGGAGGGAGGGAGGATATTCATAGCTAAATTTCTTCATGTAGATTTACATATGGGATGATGAGCAATAAGTATAGTTTTGCTATTTTCCTTTTAACATAATTTATGGTTATGCTGAAATAGTCTTAGATATACTATTTTGTATATTGGTATACTATTTTCTACATTATTGGCAATTTTGTTTTTCTTTAAATACTTAGTGGATAGTTTTGTTACCGAGACTGTCGGAAGATCCACCAAGAGATAGCTGTCTATTAGTGTTGAATTTTAGAAAAAAATTAAAAGCTCCTATCTTCAAGTAAATTATTCTTGATGTCTTCCTTCTTTAGTGCACACAAGAAAGTACAACAATTTATTGAACTTTTTCATCTTTCCCGGGTGACTCCTTGTCTCTCAGATTAAAAGAAACATTTGACTGTGTTTTATATTTCAGATTGAGTTATAGACAATGGCTGAAATATTTATGACAAGTTTTTCCTGGTCTGGGCTAATGTAAATTTAAATACTTTCTTTTTCTTTTTAATTTCTCCCAGTTGAAGGGTTACTTGTAAATCTACTCTAGAAAATTCCAGTTTGTAAAGAAACATATCTAACATCTTTGAATATATTATTGCTATATGTACTTGTATATAAAATGGGAATATACATTTTGAAAACAGGTTAAATCAAGGAAACTCATATGTTTTATTATTTTTAAGTTATTTATTTTTTCCAGTTATAGTTGAGATTCAGTATTATCTTGTATTAGGTGTACAGCATAGTGGTTAGACATGTATATAATTTACGCAGTGATCCCCCCGATTAGTTTAGTACCCACCTCCTCCTATGTTGGTTTAAACTGTGGATGGTGATGACCTGTGTTTGTGGCCATCAGAAGGAAGCCTGGAATTAGAGACTTACTATTGGACAGCATGTTCATGTTTGAAGAACAACTGGCTAATTCTGTCTTTGGGTTAATTAGTGTGTGTTTCTCATGAAATCTATGCATTTGTCTTAAGGTACTTCTCTTTGATCGAATCTAGGCTGACTATGAAGGCTAATAAGAAAATATGCTCTATTATCTGTGATTTCCTTCATTAATCACTTAACAACCAAGCACTGTTAGATGCTGGGGATATAATGGTGTCTGGCCTCACGAACAATAGATTCAACTCAATCAACTATACCAGATGAACTAGTGTAGAGCCGAAATCCAACCATAGCTTTGTTTTAAGACGTTAATAGTTAACTATAAAATGTATATTGGGTGTGAATATAATTTACATACATTCTTAACATTTAATACTATCCATGATCATATCAACCTAGTGTAACGCCAGTCTGCTTGTTCTTCATAGTTAATGTTTTCAATAAATCATGTTCTTTGATTTGTGGTTTCAGTTTCCTTTATGAGACTTTTTCTATGTGCTGATCTCAAATGTTAATTTTAGGCTTTAATACATGATCTGTTTTTT
>NW_017731601.1:2251026-2256596 GCF_001890085.2 Hipposideros armiger | reverse complement strand
TTGTAAATTCTTCAGAATCCAAAATGAAAGCGCGTCACTTCTTTACTGTTCAGCGCAAGGAGGAAGTACAGTTGCTCTCCACTCCCGAGCAAGCAGGGGAAGTAGAGGCATTGGCTGGGGACGGATTTTCATCACGGGTTTGCGTCACAACCTGGCAGGGAAGGACCAAGGATTCAGATTACTGAAGAATCGAGGGTTTTTAGAGAAATTGGTCTATTGGGGTTTTTCCCAATAACTCTTGTGACTTTTTTTTTTTTCCTAATGATTTGAGATGACATGGATGGACCTCAAGGCGTCATGCTAAGTGAAATAATATGACATCTCTTATATGTGGAATAAAAAAAAAACTCTGATATTATGGATATAGATTGGTGGTTGCCAGAGGCAAGCATGGTGGAGGTGGGAGAAATACGTGAAAGGGGTATTAATTTATTTACAAAAAGAAGAAGAAACAACTAGGGCTGTATTTCTCTGATGACAAATGTGCATGCTCCTTCTCCGGTACTTAAAATGGTAGATGCCAATCCTTGGTGCTTCCTAAGCATTTGAAATTGGTAGAAAGGAAAAAGAAACTGAATCCAGTCATTTAAAGAGAGCCTTGAAATTTTCTTTCACACATTCTTTATTTTTTGTTACCAAGCATGGCTTTTGTTCTTACAGAAGGCACTGCTTTAGGTTTCTGGGACTTCTAGGTTATGATGATTGGGATTTATTGGTCTCATACCCTGAGAGCTGGCAATGGTAGAGGGACTAGTGATACCTGCAGATGGCCTGTGGTGTGCCAGTCCCGGCGGGGGGCCGTCCTCATGATACCGTGTTTAATCTTTACCACACCTTTGCTGAGGGTTTTTCTCCTGCAAAACACTTCTGACTCGCTACAGCACCACCCTGTCCCACCTCCTCGTAGATACAGCCAGATATTCTTGGTAAGATCTTGTCATTTCCTCTTAACTCACATTGCTTTCCATTGTATCTCTTTTCGTTTTTCAGTTTGATTTCACTTATTTTGTTTTTAACTAATCTCCCTGTGACATTTATAACATGGCTTCAATGGGAAANTTTTTTTGGCACCCTCTCGTATACATACATATATATGGAATAGCATGTGTCAGGTCCCTGAAATTAGTATGAGGTTGGCACACGTACATGGAATTGTAAACTAAAGTCACTTGAAAGACCAGTTCGCAGGGTCCAGATTATGACATGCCTTTGTAGGTCCTACTAAGGATTTTAGATTTGTTTTTTTCTCAAGGGCAAAGGCATGATGTTGTAATACTGTTTAATTCTCTTTTTCTGGATCTTTATTATCATCATCATCATCATCATCATCATCATTATTCTTTATTCTTTATTTTTTTTACTTCTCTTTTAAATGCTGGTGTCCTGTAGATCCTGTGCATAGACCTTTCCTCATGGCGCACACTCTGCACACACTCCGGATGAACTGTCCTACCCCCGTGGCTTCGTTGTCACTAGAAACTGCTGATTTTCAAACCTTCTAGATCCATATACCCACTTCCCTTCTGGGCATCTCCACCTGGATGGTCATAACTGCAAGCTGGGGAACAGTATTTCTGTCAGTTACATTTTTATGAAAACGAAAGCTGCAACTATATTCTTAAACTGGGAATAAACTTCACTGGAATTTTATTTTTCCATCAAACCACATGAAATTACTGATATGCAATTATTTTTGGTTTAAAATAATACCTTCTTTTTGAGGAAAGTGTCGTTTTTCATGTTCTGTAGAGTGTTCTTAGTAATGTGCCTTATTTTTGTTTTTCTCTCTAGTTTGGTGCCTTGCCAGCTGATATAAAAACTTCTTTGCCGCTGTCAAAAGACAATGCAGCCAGCCACCCAGCAGTCCCCCCTGTAGCACCACTGCCCTCCTTTGGAGGCGTGCCTCCTCCTCCCCCTCCACCCCCGCCTCCACCCCCTCCTCCCCTTCCTGGAATGCCCATGCCGTTTGGTGGTCCTGTGCCGCCTCCACCTCCCCTGGGGTTTCTCAGCGGAGGAATCACCCCTCCTCCACCTACCCTCCCATTTGGGTTAAAACCAAAGAAAGAATTTAAACCTGAAGCCAGCATGAGAAGATTGAACTGGTTAAAGGTAAAACAGAAATAAATGGAAGAAAACATACTGTTACCTAGATGAAAATTTTATTTTATTTTTACTTATATTTATTTCCAATGGGAACCCTAACCAAAGTGACATTAAATAAACAGGTGTTATTTTTCAGAGTTTTCTGGTTGATAAAATTTGGTGGGAGGTACTGTTAGTTGTTGCAGTGGGATCTGATTTATAATTAAATTGATCATTCATCATGGTCATGACTGAACCCTAAATTTACGAAGTATTTCTCAAAAGTAGAATAAGTTAGTGTTCTTAGGAACTTCCCTGTGTTGGTAGCCATTGGGAAAAGTAACCCTACTTGTCAGAGCTGATACTTAGGACATAGCAATTCTGAACCCTGCAGAAACATGGTTTTCTGGTCCATACCCTGGGAAATCCTGTAATGGACCCTTCACTTGAAGAGTCATAGTCACCTGAGCATTGTTAAACACTCTGGGAAGTATAACTGAGAGGAAGCAAACTTCATTTTATTCAGCTTCAATCCCCAACTTTTTCCCTAATAAAAGCTTAACTCCCTGCAGAACTCATATTTCATTGAACACACTTTGGAGAAAAATCTTACGGGGATTACTTCATAAACATTGGCTGGCAGCTGTGGGATGCGGGTCTGAGCCTGGTGATTGGGCTGGGACAGATGAAACACCCAACTATTTATGAGTCAGTCTTCTCTCTGATTGCAGATCAGACCTCATGAAATGACGGAAAATTGTTTCTGGATAAAAGCAAATGAAAATAAGTATGAAAATGTGGATTTGCTTTGTAAGCTTGAAAATACATTTTGTTGCCAACAGAAAGGTAAGTTTAACATCTTGGTTACTTGTTAATTTTAGTATTTTGACACTGCCACTTTTTATATGTTAGCCACTAGAAAGCATTATTTTAAGAGTCCTATACATATTTTTAATTTACTAATGAGTAAATAAATGATCTAATAAAATGAAATGTTTAAAAAGCAAATTTTATTATTTATAATACCAAATGAGCAATTTTTGAAATGCAAATGATTAATACAAAACTTAAATTTTCTATGTAATACCTTTTTAAAAGATGTTCTAAATTAGATTTTCATACAGGAGGATGTTTTCAGAGAGAATTTTGGCATGAGAATTCCTGTTTGTCAATGAGAAATAGTAAAACAAAAACAAAATGTGAACCTTCCTCTAGTCAGAATTTCACCACCCTTCAATATTATAGTGACTGTCACATAGTTTAATTAGTGTGAGTCACATGGAATAGAAATATCAATTTTATAGAGTATCTTGAATGTTAGCTTGAAATAGAAGTATATTAGTAAGATACATATTATTTTGTTAAAAGTAATGGAATTTATATTTCAAATTGTTTTGTGATAGCTTTTATCTGTTCAGTGTGATTTTTTAAAAAATTATATTTAAATATTACTCTTGTCTGAAAATTGAATTTATCTCATCCAGTTTCATGCTGTTAATTTTTAAGTATTATGTGTTACTTTCACATCCTGTCGTAGATAAGTGATTACCTTTTAATTTTCAAAAAGGAACCCTTTTCAACTGTAGGCTTACGCCACTTATGTTACTGGGCTCCTTGAGCACAGAAAGAGCTGGAGCGGAGTGATTATACTGGATGGAGATAGAAGGCTTGGTGTAGAGAGAGAATTGACTTCTTAAAATGCCTACTGCATACTAGGCACCATGCTAAATGCTTTATATATCTGATTTGATCTTTACAGCAACCAGGGCTATTGGCAGATATTAAAAAGTTATTTGCGTTACTTTGAAATGTTTTCAAAAATATAATTGGAAATTGGAAACTCTTTCTAAAAAATAATTACAAGTTAGAAACACTAAAAAGTGACTGTAAATTAAGGTAGCTGTGTAAAATTTGTGGTAAATCTATTTTTGAGCAATGTTTGTCTTTTGTTTTGTTTTGTTTTGTTTTTGTTTATCTGGAAAATATATATATTTTTCAACATAGTTGACTTTCAGTATTATAGAGTGCTGTTGGTCTTGACCAAAACAGTAAAAATGATATACTGTGATCTTTGAAAACGGGGAATTTTCTTAGCAGGCTTATCTTAGCAAAATTTGTGAAGTAAGCAGATCTTAATTTTACCTTCTGATTATGGAGAATCAAAAATTTTTTTGAATAAGATTAGTGTACTCTTTAGGCAATCAAGAAAAATATATGGCAGTTAAAATGTGTATTTACATGTAAAACGCTTCAGAATTTCAGATTTTATAATCTGGCATTGATTAGTTTCCCCTTTCCTTTCCTAGTAGGTGGAAATGGAAGTACCTGGCAGCTATTTAAGTAATGCTTTCATCTAGCTACTCTCTCCTTTTTTTTCCCCCTCTTTACTCTGATTACTTTCTTAATTAATGAGGCTCAAAAGGGAAACTTGTTAGCATGTCTTTAATTTAGCTGTAGTGTTAGCCCTAAATGAAATAATTGGACCTTTAAAAAATTCTTAAGTCATCTAACTTTAGCCTTGAGATTCAAGGTTAGGAAAAAAAAAACAATGTATTTGCTCAATCTAATACTAGTTTTTCTTTTTTTTAAGAAGATTTTATTGGGGAATTGGGGAGGGGGACAGTGTTGGGGAATTGGGAAAGGGGACCGGCCAAGTTGTTGTTCTTCAATCTTAGTTGTGGAGGGCTCCGGTCGCCATCTGGCTTCCCGCCGGCAGCTCATGGCTTCTAAGCTCAAGGTGCTGTGTTCAATCTTGGTTGCGGGTGGGTGTAGCCACCATCCCATGCGGGAGTTGAACCCAGCAACCTTGTTGTTAAGAGCACAGGCTGTATCCACTGAGCCATCCAGGTGGCAGCTCAGCTCCAGGTGCCGAGATCAGTCTTAGTTGCGGGCAGGTGTAGCCCACCATCCAATAGGAAGTCTTGTTAGGAACATGTGCTCTCACCAGCTGAGCCATCTGCCACCTGCTGGCAGCTCAGCAGCAGCTCAGCTCAGGTGCAGCATCTCTGGCCCATGTGGGGATCAAACCGGTGGCCCTGTTGCTCAGAGCTCGCGCTCTTAAGCCAACTCTTAACCAACTGAGCCACTCGGCTGGCCCAATCCAAGACTAGTTTTAAAGGCGAAGGTGAGGAAATGATGATCATTTCTCAGTACTCCGTACTCGCGTGCCTCTCTGTTTTGCATGTGCCTCCCCTCTGCCCCGAATCTCTTTCATTTGACTTAGAGGCTGGCAGAGGCCTATGGCTTCGATTTTCTCACCACAGCTGCTACTCTTTCTTTTCTGTGACAGTAAGTGATATTTGCATGGAGAACAGAAAAGATGGGAAGCCTGGGGTTGTCACCCTGGGCAAGGCTAACATTTCACAATGCCAATCGGAGACGCACTGTGGAGGTGACTGTGTTTTGGTCTGAATTTTAAAGCATAACTCCTAGAAAGCATTGTTTGAGGTACCTCAATTTAGCGTGCTTTTTGTCATGACTAGTAGTTA
>NW_017731601.1:2237782-2249766 GCF_001890085.2 Hipposideros armiger | reverse complement strand
CTTACAGGAACCTCTCTCGAAGCCTTTTCCTGTGAAATCATTTTTTTCCTGATTCAGTTCAGTTATGTTTTTATGACTGATTCTGCTATTTAAATATATCACTGTGGTTTCTCTGCATCTCTCAGTTCTACATTTTTGGGATACATCTCAGCTTCCCATATTGTAAGTTCTTCTGAAAATAACATGTGGGCGTTTTTCCCGATCATCTTTTTCTTTTTCTCATTTTTCCTCTCACTCTTTCCACTTGCTCTCTTTCCTATATTTGGCTACAACTATTCAAGTCAACAACTGTTTATCGGGCGTACATTGTATGTCAGGCCTTGTGTTTAACACTGGGGACGCTATAATGGGAAAAGCAGACACGTGTCATGTTCTCATGTTGCTTTTAGAGTCTCAGGGAGACTCCGTCAAATTCTCAGTTGAAACATAAGCATGAGGAGTGGAACAGCAAATCCCGATTTTGATTTTAGAAAAAATGACATATTTTATGGTCTTAGGCTTCTATTAAGAATGAACAGGGTTATAAAAGTACATTGTAATATCTCTTTGAAATTTAATCACAGTGTTCTTATACTGAACATTTGGTATCATCAAAATACTGCTAATGACCTGTGTATTTTTTTTACCGGATTGGAAGCATCTGTTGGTTAATTTTTACAGACTTTCACAAAATGAATTAAACCGTACTAACAGGTTATTGGTGTTGGATTTATCAACTAAAATTAATATTAATTACTTTCATTTTTTACAAACTGTTAACTTAATAGGGATTAAAGGGCTTTCTGAAATTGTATGAATAGACTAATTCAGTTAGGCTGATTTATTATGAAAATGTGATTCCACAATTGTTAGCTTTCTGAAGTAATCACATTTTATAACAGGTGCATCCTATTTGCCAGATAGGGCCAATAAATTGGTTTATAAATATTTCTCAACTGAGCAGTTATGGCATATGGAAACAGTTAATGGATTACGCACTTAAAAACAAATCAGGCTTAGATTTCTGACATCATAGTTCAGTGGGCAAAGTACTGGGGTAGAGAGTGATTAAACTGTGGATTATCCCAGGGACTTGGCTGTGTGCAAGGTGTTGCTTTGTGTTAGAAGCACAGTTTATTGCTCTGTATGAACAAAAGTGTATAAAAAATTATGGAACTACCTCAGAGGCCTATGTTTAGGTGAACAGTATAATTTATAACAGAGAAATATGTTTCTTGGGAATGCATGTTAATAAAGAGATGCTGCCCAAATAGATGCCACATACCTTAAACATCTTAAAAGGTTTCTGAAAAGACATTTGACAAACTCGTTTGGAAAGATTGGGGAGGAAGTCGGTGGAGAATTCAGTATTTAGGGAGTTATCTGGTTCTAATCTGTGGCTGAACCTCAGAAGAACTAAAAACCTAAGGAAATTTTGAGGTAGGTGGAGAATGTCTTGTTTTGCCAGTAGAAAGTGTCTTTTTGTTACCAATTACAGTGTAATCTGTGTTGGGTTGCTGAATGAACAGCAGTTTATTCTGAAAGCTTTTAGAGAAAGGCTAAGAAAGTGAGTTTATTTAGCCTGGAGCCACAGGCGACTTTCAGGTCCACAGAGTGCTTCCGTTAGGTGCTTAGTTGCACAGCATATCTTTGGCATGGTATAATGAAATTGTAAAGGCCCCTGTAAATAGGCATAGTTCTTGTATATTGCACAGATGCTATAAACAGAAAGGGAGGGGGCTTGGACTTGTGTGTATTGGGGTATATGTGCCCATAAACATAGCTTACTTTTTCCTTTCCTTTTTTCTCTCCTCTCTTTTCCTTCTTCCACTGGATACAGGAGTGGTATTGGGACACTGGATTCAACTGGAGTCACTTGACTAGTGGGGGATGCCATATCCTATCTGTATTACAAGTTCACCTTGGTGTTTGAATTCTGGTAGCAGTTTTCAGGGGTGCCCCTGTAAGCTCTCATTCTTTACAGCCATTCCATTGTTATCACACACCTTTTTCTCTAAGGGTTTCTCTTCCATTTCCTGTATCTTCTGTCTTATTCCCTGTTTACCCAGGGGATCCCTGGTTGCCCCCTGATTGTTCGGAGTACACTTCCCTATTTCCGGCAGCCATTCTTTGCCGTGTCTGCATTAAGTGGTCACTCAAGACTCCCATTCACAATTCGAGCATAGTACTAGTCACCTGAAAATATATATGAGGCTCGTCTTTCTGAACGCACTGTACCTTAAAATAATATTGTAACTCTGGCTCTTCACCTTCCTCTTGCCTGCCCCCCACACCCACGTCCACAGACACCACTTACCAGGCGTGGAAGAGGTGGAACCCCACGGAGGTATGTTGTGATTTGATGCCATCCTTGGAGCAGAGGAAGAGAGTGGGCTTATGGCAGGAGTGTCATTGGGAGATGTGCGGGGGCTTCATGCTGGGTTACATGACAGAGGAATTTGATAATGAATAGTGTAGTACATTCTTTTGTACCAGAAAAGAACATCCTGTATGAAGATAACTTTAGTATATATTTTATAGCCTTGAATTTCATAAGTTCAATTTTGAAATAATGATATATGCATTTGTTAGTAAAAGCATATATCAAATTGGGAAAAATATGAAACTCCTTAATTAGACAATAATAAAACAACAGCATTAATAATGTTTGTTTGTTTTTTTAGCAGGTTTTTTTTTTTTAGCAGTTATGTTTACTTCATTTGTATCATTTTCATTTGCTCCCCAAACTAGTACTGTGAAAGAACTAAGGGAAATACTGTGTACATTTTGTATTTAAGAGAAAGTTACACTCTTCAAGTGAGGTCGGGCTAAAAAGAGCTACCACCCTGAGCAGCATGCAGATGTGAATGTAAAGCTATTGTTCCTTCTGCTGTGCCATGCTGCTTCCCTGATGAAAAGAAACCCTATTATGTTTTATTTAAAGTGTTCTTCTTTGATATAAAATAATTTTCCTCTCATCTCCTGCCACCTTACCACTGCCCCACAGCAGTTCACCCTCCTCTCATCCCACGATTTATATTAAAGGCTTTAAAACTTGCCATTTGTTTTTAAGACCATCTTTCATCATTTGGTGCCTCAATTCACTTGTGTAAGTATCTGGGCAGTAAACACAGCTCACTGTGGACTGTACAGGAGAAGCTCGGGACCGTGGGGTCCACCCTTAGATAGGTGACCCCGGCTTTTAGCAATAGTTTTCTCCTCTGTGAAATGGGAGAGATAATATCCATCTCAGAAGGTTATTGTGCAGATTATATACTGAGTATTTTAAAGCCGCTTTTGTAGCGTCCAGCTCATTGTAGCCACTCAGGAAATACTTGCCGAACTTAAATTTGAGAATGCAGGCTCATTTCTACTTGTAAAGCTCTGCGTATCATCTCTGAATCTGCTACAGTACTTCTAAGTTAAATGACTCCCTCCGGCTTTGGCCCCACTTCAAATGAAGGCTACTAAACCATGAAACTGCTGTTAACTGACCTGACAGTAGTCACTTATGAAGACCTTCTCTCACCTGGCCTGTACCATTAACTTCAGACACTAATAAGAGGAGATTATTTTGTACACCTTTTTTCTCTCGTATCTGTGTATGGCTTAACTGTCAAGTGCTTTATTAAGTTCCTGTAGATAGGGATATGTTGACTCAGGAATAAATGTAAAGACCTATTTGGGGTTTTATTCCCTTAATTTTTTTTTTTTTTTAGTTTTTTTTTCTTTTAGTTTATAAGTCATTAATAGAGCTGGTGCCCAACAATTTTTTATAATTTTATGAAATTTAAATACTAAATGTCTTAATTTTTCTTGGTGTGATTTAGTTTTAGAGCATTGAGCTGATGACTTGAGAACTGAGCTCATTCAGTTCTTTATAAAACGTTACTGGTTCTTCTTAATAATTCATGATTATTTTTAAGCTATTTACAGTTTCAGTGATTAGTGGGGATAGTGTGGGTGGCTTACTGTAATTATGGCACTGGGATGCATCAAGGTGCAGGAATCCTTTAGCTGATAGGCAAATACGAGTGCCCAGTAGAGCTTACGGCCTAAATTCTCCCCAGGGTTTGCAGGAAGTTTGCTAACTGTTAATTTTCGTAGTTTCATCGTGTGCTAGCAGAAGGTTTAGAGGACTGATAATTTTTCAGCAGTAGGTCCCTCCTTTTTTTTTTCTCCTCCAGCTTTGTGGCGTGAGCTAAAGACGCTATTTTGGTGAATCATATGCACTTGTTGAAATTCTAACATGTTGACAATTAAGAGCTTCATATGGTTTAGCGTAATTCTTGTATCCTACGCTGGTGAGAAATTAAAGAAATGCAGAAAGAGATGTCTTTAGTTTATAGCTTGGAAAATGAGTGTTGGTATTTCTACTTCTCTAATAGCTTGTCAAGTAATAGAAAAGAGGGCAGATTTCTCTCGGACTTTCTTAGAGCCCCCCTGTCTAAGATTGGAAGACCTTGGAATTTTATATGTTGCATTAGTGTATATGAATCAATCTTTTCTGGTGACTCAGTGAGGAAATTTGCCTGCAGGAAACAGTATCCAGTTAAAAGTAATTTAAACAAGCCTGGTGGCTTTTGGTCCCAGAGCTGATAAAGTCAGCTTCCCAGTGATGTCCATGCTCAAGGTAGCTTCTTGTCCGTTTTCTTAGCTTTCTGTCAAGCCTCGGCATAGCGGAGTTAGCAAAGATGGGAATAATCACTATGCTCACAAACAGGGCTTCGTATTAGTTTTCTATCGCTGCTATAACAAATTATTGCAAATTAGGTTGCTTAAACAACAAAAATTTATGTCTTACAGTTGCGTAGCTTAGAAATCCGACGTGGGTCTCACAGGGTTAAAATCAAGGTGTCGGCAGGGCTCCGTTCTGGAGGCTGTAGGGGACACTTTATCGCTTGCCTTTGGCAGTTTCTAGAGACCACACACCTTTCTCAGTTTGTGGCCCAGTCCTCTAATTTTCACAGTCAGTAGCAGGGAGGTCCGTCCTCAGAGACCACCTCTCTACCTGACTCTTGATGACATCTTCCCCAGATTTTGACTTAGGCCAGGAAAGTTTCTTTTAAGGAATGTGGTTAAATTGGGCCTACCTGTGTAATCCAGGCTAATCTCCCATTTTTAGGATTTTTTAACCTTAATAACATCTGCAAAGATCCTTTTTCCATGTCAGGTAACATTCACAGGTACCAAGGATTAGGACATGGCCATCTCTGGCAGGGGAGGATGGGGCCTAGACAATTGGATGCCTTGAAATTGCAGCATTTCACAAGATACTTGACCCGCTAATTTCACTCATTAAAATGTGTCAGTGTCCGTTAGCCCTACATCCCCCTTAGAGGAATGCCGTTTTAGGGTCCTGGGCATTTTGACTTAACTTTCAAATCATTTGTTCTGTTCACTGTTTATTGAGGTTTGGATTTTTACTAGTCACATTACCATATATTTTTGTTACCACAGTTAAGTACCTTTCTGGTGTTTTAGGAAAAGTCCATATAACATGTCTTTCCAAGTGCCAGGAAAGATTTTTCCCCTTATATATTCAAAGATACTATATTTAATTAGTATGCAACAGGTATCATTTACTGTATATTTTCCAGTTTGTAATGTATACCATTTCATTTTTTTTTCTGGAAAATTATTAAATTCTCCCTTTGTATTTTTGACTGCGTATTCTTTTTTTCAAACCAGACATACCTTCCAAAACATAGGGTAAAGAACCATTGACGTTTAAAAAACTGGTTCTTGACTTTTCCTCATTGCACGTTTTAAAAAAGAAAAACTGGTTCTAATTTAGGAAAAGGACTGTATTATAGTTTATATGTTATTAACTTTTGGGACATAACTGTTTCTATATTTTCTGTTGACAAAGTTAATAATTTCCTCACCTTAAAGTTTAGTTGTATTTTAAAATATAGATTTTTATCCTTGTTTTATGATGTTTCACAACATATTTTTATCTGAGTAATATTTATTTTGATGTGATAGAGACTTTGGTGGAAAGAGGGACCTTTTCCTGGACCAAATATTACTCAAACCTAATTATCATCTACAAATGGATATGAATATATAATTTCATTAACCTGGAAAATATGTTATTATTGTCTATTTCACTGGATAATTTTAAAAATATATATGAAAAGTTTATTTGAATTGGTAAAATGTAATCACTGAGGGAAATCGCATTTATCAAAAGATCTGATGCAACCACATGTTACACAAAATAAGCAATTTATTTTAATTTAATTGTTGGCTCCTAGTAATTTGACAGTCCACTCTTCTATCATCGTATTGCCTTAGACTTGTTCTTCCTTCTTTAATCTTCTTTTCTTTTTCAATTAGAGAACCAATTATTTTTCAGGGTTTCGTGGGTCACAGTGGGACAGTTTGGCTCTCTGCTCCCGTAGCATAAGATTCAACCCAAAAGGGCTGAAATAGCAGGTGGGATAATTGTGGCTGTTTTTAAATAAGGGACATTAGTCTTTAGAGCTTTTATGTTTTTCTATTTTAAAATTACACCGCTTATTTTGCTTCATTTGAAATCTTGCCTAACTGTGTAAAAGTGAATATGAACTTTTTAAATTGACCAACTGTTTGTATTTCCATTACGTGCTTTAGAAAATTGAGCAGAGTTTTCAGTACCCGTAGCAGGGAGAGCAGCAGTTTGTGTCTGAGTCAGTGTGGTAAGAAGACTTTTGTAATAGAGTCTACCATCTATGTGTGTATATATGTACGTATATGTATACACACCCATACGTATATAGGAACGAATATTGTTCCGTAAACCAGATTATCCAAAACTAATCACCGGGTTGCTGTTTCCTTTTTTCCATCTTTTTCACTCAGCAGGATTGTTGAGTGCAGAGAAGGCAGCTTGATCCTTCCATGCCCACTTCTGTATCTCTGAGGTGTATTTTATCAAAAAAGCTATTTTCATGAGTGTATTCTTGATGAACAAGCATAACCTACAACCTCAATAAATCAGAATTTCTCATTATTCTTGATTATATTAGGGTTGTAAGAAGGCCAGAGCAGCTGTGAGGGGAAAAAAAAAAGAAAGAAATGAGAGCAAGTAGCTGACTTATACAGTAAAGGGGGACATGAACCCCCGTAACTGTACCCCATCCTTACATCGTAAGCTTTAGGCCTTCATCCCATTTTAATGTGAAGAGGGAAAGGCTCAGAGGAGTTAAAAATCTGGCCTTCAAAACTGCATCATTAGAAAGGCAGGAACTCATTGCTTCCTGCCTTTCTGTCGTGCTGTGCTTCCCCTCCCTCCTGTTGGGACAGGGAAGAAGTCCTCAGAGGACAGTGGGGGAGCATCAGCGGGCACCCTTATGCATAGGTCTGCAGGACGCGTGTTTCCGGTCACCTGACTACCTGTGAGCCCAGTGACATCGCCTGTATTTGGATCCAAACTTTAGAAGCTATGATGGCCATTTCATTCATTACATAGTTTCTTCACACCTTTTTTGGGTTTTTTTTAAGTAGCTTTCATATTGTTTTCTCATACTCTTTCTCTTTTGACAACAGTAATGCAAGCTGCTTTGGATTTGTCATCCCCACCAATGTCACATTTATCATACCCCATGTGTACACACATTCTAAAGGACTAAAACAGGGCAAAAGAAAAATGATTGCTCTGTCTGGCATTCGTACCCTTCTGAAGTCAGGCCCAACCTGTATCTCTGGCTGTATGCTTATTGTTTTTCTGCTCTGCACACAATACTCCGGGAACCTTGGTTTACTTTTTCATGAAATTTGGCCGCGCGGTATCTTCATCACTCACCCTGAATGTTTTCGTTTGTTGACTCTACCCACGCTTTCTCTCCTTGAAAATCCCCCACGGGACCTGCACCTGCTCTATGGACGTGTCTTTCACCAGGTGGGGCAATGAGCAGAGCGTGCCGGGATTTCTCCCCTGGCCTCCATCCACTGTTATCCCTTCTGCCTTCACGTGGCTGAGCCCTTCCTGTCAGTACTGGGGGAGTGACAGAGCCCTTGGAATCCCTTGTCTTGCCTGCTCATTTGCCCTCTGACTTTATCTCCTGCTACCTCCCTTCAGCTCTCTCACTTCAGCCATACTGGGGAACTTCCACGATAGACCTCAGATATGCCAGGCACCCTCCTGTCTCAGGCTGTTTCCTGCCTGGAACATTCCTATTGCAGACATCTGCTTTGACTGAGCCCTTACCACCTCCAAGCCTTGACTCAAATGTTGCCTTCTCGACGAGGCCCCTCCCTGTACCTCCCAATCCCATACTGCCACGTGTTCCGTGCCTACCACCCCGTCTCAGCTCCCCCTACCTGGCTCTTTTCTTCCCCATATTTCTCACCTTCTAACTGTATTACTTAGTTCCTAGTAGACATTTCTTTTTCTCTCTCTGCCCCCATTGGAATTGAAGTTCTTCTAGGAAAGACGGATCTTTGTTTCATTTGCTGATGGAACCCAAGAACCTGAAGACTGCGTGGCACGTTGTGGGCACCAGTTAATACATGCTGAGTAAATGAACAGGCTTTCATTTTTTTTTTTTTAAAGCAGACATTTAATCATTTCAGCCTCATTCAGCAAACTGTCTTTTTTCATTTTAAGCAAATAGGAATTTTGAAAAGAGAAGAATTATTTAAATGATCTAGATTCCAATTAACTCTGCCACTGATGACTTTAACTCTGAGTGAATAACAGGCTATTTTGTAAATTAGGTAAAAAACAAACAAACAAACAAACAAAAACCTCAGAATAATGAAGGTGGTTGAGAAGAGGGTAGGTTCAGGATCTAGATTTATTGTTCTTCTTTGTTTTAGCAGCAAAAATCAATTTAAGGAGGAAAGAGGCTTGGTAACTTCTGTTCTGGATAGAGCTTGGTTGATGTCTGCAAAGCAGGAATTACTGTTAGCAGCTTGTGGCACACTTTATAATTTTTTCCCCTGAAAATTGCTGCTTTGTTGGGTGTTAATTGTGTGTGTGTGTGCGTGTGTGTGTATTGAGGTGAAACTCACATCACATAAAATTAACCGTGTAGAAGTGAATAATTCAGTGGCATTTAGTGTATTTACAGTGTTGTGCAACCAACACCTCTATCAATTGATAGTTCCAAAACATCTCCTCTACACCCATGAAGCAATAGCTCCCATTATCCTGTCTCCCCAGCCCTGGCAACCGCCAGTCTGTTTTCTGTCTCTCTGAATTTATCTATTCTGGGTGTTCCGTATAAATGGAACCATGCAGTATGTGCCCATTTGTGTCAGGGTCCTTTCACTTCGCGTAATGTTTTTGAGCCTCTTCTACCTTGCAGCGTGTATCAGCATTGCATTCCTGTTAGCGGGTGAGTACTATTCCATTGCATGTCTATGATTTGTTTGCCCATTCTTCCTTTGATGGACATTTGAGCTGTTATGAACATGTGTATGTATGCATTCATTTGAGTACCTGTTTTCAATTCTTTGGGCATAGAATTAGGAGTGGAATTCCTGTGTGATATGATAATTCTATATTTAGCTTTTTGAGAAACTGCTGAACAGTTTTCCCCACAGCTGGATTATTTTTCATTCCCAGCAGGAATGTACCAGTTTCTCCACATCCTTGCCAACATTTCTTTTTTTTTATATAGGTATTTATTTTAAGCTTTACACACATTCAAAGTTTACTGAAAACTGTCTTTTTATAAAGGTTTGATTAGACACTGTAGCAAAGAACATCAGGTATGTTAACTCCTCTTATTATCGGGGCTATAAAGGCCTTAATCAGTAGAGAAGCCTCAGGATACAAATATTATTATTTATTGAGTGAATGGTGATATGGGATTCAAAGGTGTTACAACTGGACAGCTTGCAATTTTACATGAAAGATAAAATGTGTTCTGTATTGTAGCTATAAAGTGTTACAGTTGACCAATACAGGTTTGAACTGCATAGGTCCTCTTCTATGTGGATTGTTTTCAATAAATTTACAGTCAGCCATCCATATCCCCAGGTTTCATATCTGTGGATTCAACCAACCACGATCGAAAACAGTATTTTTGGTCCAGGGTTAGGAATCCGTAGATGCGAGGGGAAACTGTATGCTTTACTCTACGCCATTTTATACAAGGGACTTGAGCATCCACGGATGTTGGTGTCTGGGGGGATCCTTGAACCAATCCCTGGGAATACCGAGGATCCACTGAAGTTTTGGGGGAGTCAAATGTTATGTGCGGATCATCAACTGCATGGGGGCTTGGTGCCTCCAAACCCATGTGATTCAGCTGTATTTGTGTGTTAGAACTGAAGTAGATATAAAATACTTCTTATGCTTTTTATTAAACCTATGTAAAGATAGTTCTCTTAACTATTTAAACTGCTATGGTTTATTAATGATAAAATAATTATGTCGCAGAAAGTTTAGAAAATGGGTGAAACAAAAAATATCGCCCTAAACTCCACTATGCTACTTGAATTCATTGTAGAACTTGGCTGTATTTTCTTTTATCCTTTCAAAATGTGTATGTTTTGTTTTATTAACAATGTCAATAATGCTATATATTCAGCATAATTTCTTATTATTTTCATACATGCTTACCATGCTGTTAAATAGCTTTTATAATATCTTGACTGCACAAACAGTATAACATCTGGTCATTATATTGCAACTATTACACATATTTAAAAATCTGTTGACTTAAACTAATTAGAAAAGACCTCACGAGAGAGGTAGCTTCGCCTTGCTGACCCCACAGATATTTCACTTTTTTGGCTTAAGTGTCATTTCCTTCAAGAAATGCCTTCTGTGACTTCCCAGATTAAGATAGATTTCTTTGTAATTCAATCCCACATTGCTCATTATTTTTCATTCATAGCACTGGTTTGTGCATTTAATAAAATTCTTACTTGTATCTTTCTTTGATGTATTTTTTCCCTATTAGACCATAATCTTTCCATGGGCAGAACTTACACCTGTCTTCTCCCTACTGCATTTCTTTCCCTGAGGCCACTTCTGATGCTCATTGGTGCTTAATAAGCCTGTTGGCTGGATGACCGAATGAACACACAGAGAGATGGAGCCAGGAGTGTGAACAAAGCACGGACATCCATGTGCTTTGTGTGCTTGGGAGATATGAGGCTTGGTTGCTAAAAATCAGCCATGGAGAGTGTTTCAGTTTCTATGGTGATGGGGAAGTAGACGGGTCAACATCACTGGAAGATGAACCTGGAAAGAGTTTTGTCCACGTTAGGGAGGTCTTCAGATGCAAAATTTAGGCATTTCAATTTTAGTCTGCCACATACAATACACACACATTAATTTGAATATTAAATAAGTTATATTCAGTTGCAAATGTTGAAATGTGTTGAATAGGAACATGGCATGATACGATGCTTTAACATGTAAACTCAGTATTGGGCAGCTCTGTGTTACAGTAGGTAAAATCCCGAGGCTAGAATACCAGTGAAGAGGCTAGTTACCCAGAGGATTGTTGATGGAGTCCTGAATCTAGGTCAGTTTGATGGAGATGCAATAGATATGAGATTTACAGAAGTATTTAGGTTTAGACAATTATTAGCTGATGGACTTTGGAAAGAATTGCGAGCCCAGGATGATTTAGGTTTATAGCATGAATTAGGCTGGTGTCTGTAGATTTTAGGCTGAAGATAAATGGGTTTTATTTATTATTTAATTAAAAACATTTTTTTAATAATATGGAATGCTTCACAAATTTGCATGTCATCCTTGCTCACGAACCATGCTAATCTTCTCTGTATCATTCCAATTTTAGCATATGTCCTGCCAAAATGAACACAATGAGTTTTATTTTTATCCAGTTTCTTGAGATACTGTTAGGGATCTCTACTATAGGTTATATCGTGGATTGGCAAAGCTTCTCTGTAAAAGGCCAAATAGTAAATATTTTACTTTTTGTGGGTCATGTGGCCTCTGTCACAGCTACTCAGCTGGACTGTCACAGGCAAAAGGGCCACAGACTCTGTGTAAAGTAATGGCCATGGTAATATTATTTGCAAAAATCGGTGGC
>NW_017731601.1:2233083-2236391 GCF_001890085.2 Hipposideros armiger | reverse complement strand
CTCTGGCGTCCCAAGCCAGCTCTTAACCATCGCGCATCTCGGCCGGCCCTGAATTCCCATTTTGAAAGCATAGTATCCAGTACCACTTTTTTGAATAGTAAATAATGATGTTATGGGATTCAACAGAAAACAGCTGTTCCTAGAAAGATGTGAAAGCCCTGTCTCGGTTGGTAGTCTTTAATTTATATCATAAGCTTAGATTATGTCTGACCATACTACATCAAAATTAGTGCTTCTATTCATGAGATGGTACAGTCGCTGGGGTCAGTGATTGTCATTGGTTTATTTCAAAGCAATACGGTATTAAGAGAATTGGGCAGTGGGCCATGCAGATACAGGAGATTGCTGTTTCTTATAATGCTATTCCTTTAACATTTTTTGAAAACTATTGAACATTAGCATATGACTCTTTATACTAATTGTAATGCATCACTGTACCCCATAATCTATGAGAGTGTTCACCTTTGCACTCTGCCTGTCCAGCTGTTGTCTTGAACAATTATCAGCAAGTTATTATTCCGGTATGAGCTGTGTCATGCTCGAAAGTGGGATGAAAAAAATGGTAATGAGTGTGCATGAATGTGGGTTGATGAAGGTTAAGTGGTTGCAGATATGCTCTCTGCATTCTTTCCTGTGAATGTGCAGACTGAGGCAGTGGGCTCTGATGAGGGATTACAAACAAATGGTGCTGATTGACAGCTCTTGATTTAACATTAAAATGGCATCTGAAGACAAATTCTATGTTCAGCTGAATAACAGACACAGTGTTGTTGACCCTTGGTGCAACTCCACACTTCATCAGTTTTATTTTACAATTTCCATTTTTTTCTATTGTAGCAAATTCTCTTATTTTGTATTACACATTATTTTACAATTGTGCCTGGCAGTGGTAGTATAGTTTAAAAAAATAAAAGGGGTTCATCATGCGCTTATGTTTTTAGAATAATAACGTTGCAGTTTTAACTGTGATGAAATTAAAATATTGCACAAAATAGCTGTTGAAGTTGATAAGCATGGTCCAGCACGCATCAGCAATATGTTCTTTCTCCTCGTGGCCATCTGCATGTATTTTGAAATGATGACCCAGGTGCTTTTCCACTACTCGTTATTTGTATGCTAATTAAAATAAGCTGTATATATATTCCTTAGGAATGTTTTGAATTGATTTTTGCACCACGACATTTCACATGCTGTGGATTGAGCATGGAAATACATTTTTTTTTAAAAGAAGTGACAGTGTAAGGAGCAGTATTAAGTAGTGTTGATGAGGCTGTTTTCTCATCCTTTTTCCTATTATTAATAAGCCAGTACTTGGTGTTCCAGCTGGAAGCTGTGCTTTGTAAAGTATAAAATGTTATACAAGTATTTGTTTTTAACGTATTTTAGCTGAAAGGACAACACAGAAGGATCATAATGCTTTGCATTTTGTGCCACAAATAGAAAAGGTGGCAATGTTTATTAAATAAACATAGAATTATAAAGTTAGATAGCAATCAATTATCATTTAATAAATGAAACTTTTGAGGGCTAAACAGTAAACTTAAAACCTTTGCCAGTAAAACCACCATTCGACCATCAATGGGGTTATTTGTTTATTATGGAGAAATGTTTTCTTTTTTATGTGCCCTATGGAGACAGATTTCTATAATTCACTGCACATTTGATGTAAGTTTTTGCAATAATACACCAGAGCGTGCGCCTTCAATTTTTTATATAAGCGTATTTATAATGTGCGAAGTTTGCTTTTTAAAATTTATAGGTTTCAATTTTTTAAATAAAACTAATTCATAATTAATATAGAAAATGCTCATGCAGTAACCCGAGGTGTGAAGAAACAGGAGTACCCCCTGTACTCCTGGACTCTGGTTTTCGTGTGTGTTCTGTAGATGGATATTCCTCTGAGAAGAGGGCCTTATCTCCCAGCCTGGCAGCTCGGGCTTCAGGACTACTGAAGCTCTGTAATCCCTGTTGTATTCAGTGCTTATGTCTTAGTACTCCTGTGACTTCTTTTCTATCAGCGAGTGAAATTGGACATACAAACCATGCTACCTCAGGCTCCTACTTCTTTATGCTATGCCCAGGGCTGCACTTACTCGTATCTGCCATCACCACGCAAAGGCTCTGCTTTTGCACTGAATCAGTCATGGCAAACCCTGCAGCCCCACTGACCAGCCAGCTGAGAGCCAGCTAGCCAAGCAACAATTAATATTGGATGCCCCTTCTGTGAAAGGTGCTGTCCCAGCTACTGAGATACAGTGCTGAGCAAGACAGATCTAATTCTTGCCTTCATGTAGTATATTTTTAAATGGAGAAGTTAGTAAATCAATTGGCAGACAAAGAAAGTCAACCGTAGTTTTTTAATGTGCTGTCAAGGTCGTGAGCGAGGTGTGCTGATAGGAGCTAAATTGGAGAGGGTGGTTGTGGACGGCCTTGGAAGTCGTGCCATTTAGATGGAGACTCAAAGGAGAAGTTGGAATTTGCCAGGCAAAGAATTTAGGGACCAGATCTCCATGTACAGGAAATAGCCTGCTCAGAGTTCCTCGGGTCATAAAGAATCTATCATCTCGGCTCCATCAGCAGATCAGATAGCTGGAGCGTGTTGTGGGAGGGGGAGAATGGCAGGAGATGGGGTCTGATGCCTGACTCTTTGGAAAAGCTTCACGTAAACGGAGTTATTTTCAAAGAGGGATGTGTTTTTTTAAAGTAAGGAGAAAAGAAGGCTAATCCCGCAGAAGGAATGATAGGGGCGAAGGCAGAATTGGCACACTGTTGAAATGCCTGCTAGCCTAGGACACAAACCCCGTTGCATACAAATCATGGGTAGCCCTGGAAGTCAGATCTCTTCACTCCTCTCTCCAAATCCCATCTTTACCAATCTGCTTCCCTGTGAGGGAGGGTTGCTTTGTGTTGTACCTCAGAGATGCGTTAGAAGATCATGCGTGATAATAATTCTTGAAATAAACCCTCCTGTTCTTTAGCTGCATCATGCAGAATAAGACTGGAAATGACTGAAGCTCTTGCCTTTTGTATTTATGGTTTTTACTCAGCTTTTCCCCTTATTCTATAGAAAACGTATTCAGAACTGTAGTTTTTACTTTGTGTGTACGTGTATATAAATTTACATCTTTATATGTAGACAGTGACTCTTCATGGGGGTGAGAGGATGTGGATGCCTTGTAATCCTGCCCCCGTTCAGTTTTCATGGCCCATGTCTCTGTGCCCTACTCCACGGCCATTTCCCGAGTAATCTGGCTATGCTTTTACCCCGCTTTTTTTCTTCTCTGAGCCTCCATGCATCTTTTTTTTTT
>NW_017731601.1:2228554-2230793 GCF_001890085.2 Hipposideros armiger | reverse complement strand
CCCCCCCCAGCCCATTTTTACCTGTGGGGGCGGGTAGGGAGCACACCCTGTATAGCTGCATCTGCAATCTGGTATTATCTCCTCTGATGTCCTACAAATCCTCCCGTGGCCCAGGAGGGGCTTCTTCGTCTTTCCTGTGTCTAAGACTTTGCCCTTGTATTCTGCATCTTTCCTTTTCGCTGCTAGTAGTGGGATCCTGTTCTGAGTTTTATGTAGTTAAAGGAAAGTTTTGTGAATGCATTAATTTTTTTTTCCCTTGGAAGTACCCAGCTCTTGCATTTGAACCACGTAGCTTTCAAGACTTTTGTCTCACTATAGATATTACCAGAAATATAATTTTATACTCAGTGCTGAGGAATGACCTCTTACTCGTTATCTTTTCCCCAGAGGAAATAAACGCCATTGATCCTGAAACAGCAAGGCTATGGGGAAAATCTCAGGAAAGAAAAAAAAATTAATCTCCAGATATTATCTCCAATTATTATCTGGCTCCGCTTTCTCTGCAGGGTAGAATGAATCTTAGTCATTCTGCCTTTAATTCCATTCAATTGCCATGCCACCCCATTTGCAGTTTCTGCTGATGTGCTAGATAGGCTCTGAATGGTACAATTTCCAGAGTAAGAGTGGGAATCCAGAATCCTGATGTCTACTTCTCAGACTCTTAGCCTCTCTTGGCTTTGGTTTTCTTACTGTAAAATTAGGTTTTCATTTGATGATTTTCTACCCTCCATTTTAATTGGGAAAAAAAGAGACTTGAAGCTTTCAGAAATTCAGGTAATCATTTGATGTATGGATTTGATGTTTCTAGCATGAAGTAAAATAGTCATAAGAATATGAATATGATTTATTAAAAGATTTTAAGGACTCAGAATTTTGACATTCAGCAGAGATTCCCAGTTAATAGGTGTCCCTAGATGTCAGAAGTGTTCAGTTTAGTATTTCATTTCCTGTTCTGTATTGGCTTGCTGGTGTGTATGTCTTTTGAACATTAACTTTTACTGTCTGACATTTTCATGAAGCATTTAAACTAGAGCGTTTTTAATTAATAAACGTGGATAGTTTACAGTAAGGGATATTTCAGTTCCTGTTAAGATTCTTCTCCAGTAAGATATTAATGCTTCTCTTCAAGTGTCAGGTGGCCTAACATAATTGTGAAGCAATTGAGTTTGAAGTGAGATTCTCGAATAAGATTTAAGCCGCTGCATTCCCACTAGTGAACCCTTTCTCCCCTTCCCCTTTCACAGAATGNCCAACAACCCAATATGATTAAATCTTAGTGGATCCCAATGTGGGTTATGTGATTTCCTTCAACGATGATCACTAATCTGAAGTAGGACTGGAAAAATGAACCATTGTAATTACTCAGTTTTGGTGATCCACCTCTGAGACATTTCTGACTAAATGTCAACTAAGCAAGATGGAGAAAGGGTATAGTAGGAACTACCCTAAGAAGTTTGATCAGGAAATCTAAGCTGGGTGGCGGGAGAAATAAAGGTGCATGTGTGTGTGGAGGGGTGGGGAGTGTCAACGGGAAGCTAGAAGTACAGGGACTGCAGATTTTTTGAGTATTATTAGCACTTTGCTTGGCCATGAGAATAACGTGAAATTTTAAGTGCTATATCTTGGAATAAAGACCTTTGGAACAGGTCTAATTCTAGAGTCAAATAATTGTGCAGCCAGAATGGTGGAAGAAAATCATGAAAATAGAAGCAAGATTCTGATGTAAAAGGTTCAGCTTTGGAATTAGCCTGCCTGGTGGGAATCCTAACTATGATTTTTGACTTTGGATGAATTTTCATTCGTGTTTTAGATGAATTTCAATTTTCTCATCTGTAAAAGAGAGTTAATAGCTACTTCACAGGACTATTGAGAGGCAATGTCTGTTGAATGCCTGGCATGATACCTGATTCATATTACCTCATAAATGGCAACGATTATCATTATCATATTAATTTCATTTTATTTGTATTGTGTTATGGTAAAGAAGTAGAATTAGCTGTTGAAGCTGTTATGAGTAGGACGTTGGACTGGAAATTCTCTACGTTCCCTTCCATATCTAAGATTCTTTTTTTATTGGTATCATTCCAGGTTTCTTCAGTAATATTAATTTATGTATCTGAATTCCCTTTTTTTTTTTAAGATTTTTATTGGGGAATTGGGATGGGAACAGTGCTGGGGAATTGGGGGAAGGGGAACAGACAAGTTGCTGTCGTTTTGTTCTTCAGTCTAGTTGTGGAGG
>NW_017731601.1:2224922-2226874 GCF_001890085.2 Hipposideros armiger | reverse complement strand
GGTACAGTGAGAATTGTCTAGAATCCAGGAGCTGCTTTCTAATCTACCACTAGGTAGTTATACGACTTTGGAGAGGTCAGTACTCAGGGCCTCATTACACATCTATAAAGTAAGAGTTGTTTTAGTTTAACATTCTAAAAGCTACCAAAATAAACTTTAAAAAAACAAAGAAAAAACAAAACAAAATATTGTATCTAAGCTCAGTAGAAAAGGAACTGTGCTAAAGGTGGTAAATGGATCATATTTTTTCTCTCATAAGGGAATGAGATTATCACTTAGACACAGTTAAAAGTAGACGAAGAACGCTTATACACATATGAAAAAAATGTAAAAGGATGTTCACTGTAATGATATTTTTGAAAGCAAAAGTTTAGAAACAACTTAAATACTCATCAATAAGGAAACAGTTAAATGATGACATTGTTAAATTAGGAGACTGTTAAAAAGATTGTAGTTGATCCATATATATAAACATGGAAAAATATCCAGGGTTTATCGCTTTGTGAAACAAGTAAAATATAAAACAGTATATGTGGTCAAAGCTCATTTGGTTACAAAGGAAAAAAATACCCAAAACTGTATATTTGTGTACATGTATATACATGTTTGTGTTTATAGACACACACCTACACGTCTTTATATTTTATGCATAGACTTTTAGAAGGCTGCCAGAAGTAGCTCTTGTTACCAATAGCTAGTCCCACCAATAGTGTTCTCTGGGGAATATTTGTAGCAACATGTAGCAAGGTCAATGGCCCTTTACTTTGTTACATACTTCTGTAGTGTTTGAATTGTTTTGCAATGAAATTTTAAAATTAATTTCTTTTTCCTAGAGAACAATTCTAGAGGCAAAGAGCAGTTAGCTCAAATAGTGTGTTTAGTCTTTTTATAAAAAATTTACCTTTATATATTTATATATGTAGTGTTTAACTGGAAAATTAAAAGGTGACTTTGCCTTAGTCAATGCCAATGAATTCTCCAAATTGTAATAAGATATATAAGTTATTTGTTTTATTTTTAAACAGCCATGGCTTAGAAATGACCTTAGCTTTCCAAAGCTAAAGAAATTTTTGTCAAGTACATTACATACACAGGGTTCCATTAATTCAGTAAACTACATTCAGAAAGCAATATATTTGATAGTTAATTATTGCAAATGGTGCCGGTGATCAAAAGGGACACCCATTTGTAACAAAGGGAACCTGTGTAATGGTTATCTGGAAGAATATTCAAGTGTGAGGATGGAAGTAATAGAGGAAGCAAAAAGTTGCAGATGTCTGTCTCAAGCTTAGAAGGAGCAGCCTGTGAAAAGCTGAGAAAGCATTGAGTATTCAAGGAACTAGGTAAGGAGGGCTAAATATGTGGATGAGATTTTAAATTTTATAATTTGAGGTCAAGTATTATATATGTCAATAGAAATGTATGTTTTATATGTTACATTCCACTTGGACATTTGTATGTACATATAAGGAAGATCTATATCTATCTATATCTATCTATCTATCTATCTATATCTGTATCTATATATAGCAGCTCTTCTTGCTGACTTGGTCTTTAAAATTTGGAGTATAATATTTGCTGCTAATACCGATTTTTTTCCTACTAGAATTTCATGGAGCATGTATAGTCAATGTGAACTTCTCAATTATTTGAAAAGTCTAATGTAATAAACCACATATTTCTGAAAACACATCCACTGACCCTTTTTGCATGTGCACGCCCTCTGTTTACCACGTACAAAGCAGATACTCCTGTAGGTGCACTTGGCATTGGAACATGCCATGCACTAGTCTCATTATCCAGAGCTACCAGGCCACTGTGAGACGGTAGCCTTTCACTGGAGACCCAGACCGGAAGCTGGGCACAGATGCCCTCTGCCCCAAACTCTCTCTGGCCTTCTTTCACTCCCTGGCCCCCCCCCCCAGCCCATTTTTACCTGTGGGGGCGGGTAG
>NW_017731601.1:2217883-2220880 GCF_001890085.2 Hipposideros armiger | reverse complement strand
ATCATTTTGAAGCACATGTTTTAACTTTTTTATAGACTATACCCCCATTGCCTGCTGATCCTTTGTACATTTAGTAATGGTTAAAACAAAAATCTGGACACAGCTCTGGTCAAGGGTTTGTTAAATAGCGGACCCCTTCTCCCTCTCTGTTGTAAGACTTCAGGTGTGGAGAAAAGTCCTTCTAAACTATTTGGTTTGTGACATTGTCCAGTAGTTAGAATGTCATTCAAGAGGAATATGCACTTATTTGTTATCCTTTTGATGATTACTGTAATTGAGATCATCTGTTCCACCGAATTTTATTTAGCACTTCAGCCCTCTTCATAGATATGAAACCATTCGTAGCCTGGAATTGCCAAACAGACATCATTTTACTAGTAAAATACTCTTCTTAGTGATGACAGTCACATATTAATATTTGAATAGAAAAATAGCCTGTTTCTCCTGTTTGTTTTCTGTGTAGTGAGGTACATAGTCATTTATTTATGTGCCTCGAAATATTGAAACTGGGTTTGACAGATCAGATATGACTAAAGCTACTTATACAATTATGGTTTTCAATACCAAAGCATTTACTCTGACATTTTGCCAAGGGTGTATTGCCTACTTAAAAAGTAATGCATTCCAAATTTTCACTCTTCTCTTTGTATTCCGTCTCTTCTGCCTTCAAGCTGCCTAAATCTTCTTTGAAACCATAGTGTCCTATTACAACCACCAATAGTAGTAACTTCTACAAATCTATTTTCCTGTCTTAGCCATTTGGCTGTTCTCAAATTCTGACCTTAGGGATTTGCAGGAGCATTCCATCCACACTGTGCAGCTGAATAACTGAACCTCGCGCAAAGTGGGCCACCATTGGAGAGGTGGTGCTGGGTGACGCTGGAGTGTTTCCGATGTCGCTTTTCCATAACTTTAAACCCCGCTCATTGTGTTCAGGAGACCACACGTTTTTCTGCACGCCCCCAGGACCACGGGCCTTCCCGCTCCCGCTCCCATCAAATGTGCACAGCAAGGGGGATTCGGTCCCATGTAAATGGAGAGCTTGCCGAGCTACCTTTCTCCCACGTACTTGGTTGCAGACTATTTTCCTCGTGCAGGTTCCCTGCCCCAGAGGCTGCCCTGGGCCTGGGGCGTGGCAGTCAGGGCTCTCGTCCCAACTGTGGGCAAGTGGCTCCGATTCTGTGCTTAGGCTCCCTCATGGAATGAGGTGGTTAAAAGTTCATATTCAAGGGCTGTTCTGCTTCTAAAATTTGGACCCTAAAAAATGTTGATACTCTCTTAGCTTCTTAGAACCTCCATCATTCGAAAGCAAAAGGAAGAACAACGATAATTAATGCCAGTAATCTCTAGTTTATAGATGTCTCCTTACCCTCACTCACCTCTTACATTTGAAGATTGTGGGAGGCCTCAGTTTCATTTCCTAAGTACATGATTTATGCTTGCCTTATTTTCGTAGCTGAGTTTAGTTTATTGGCTTCTCTCAGTGTCATAGAAAATGCTTATTTAATCTGGTATACTTCCTTTTATCCTCTCAAGGCTATTTTTAAAATCTAATCAACAAAAGGTAATTAATTGTAAACGTAACATGTAAAATTTAATAGCATTAGTGCTAAATGAATACCAAAAAAAAATTCAAATGCTTAGTACTTTCAAAACATTTTGACATTAAATACATTTAACCGGGAAGTACTAACAAAAATAGAATAAACAATTATTAGTAGCATTCACTGACTCAAAATACAGTAGTCCCCCCTTGTTTGTGGGACTATGTTTCAAGACTCTCAGTGGATGCTTGAAATTGCTCATAGTACCGAAAGCTGTATAGACTACGCTTTCTCCTGCACAGACATACCTATGATAAATATCATATCATACTGTACTAACTCTTCTTCTTGTGATGACGTGAGGTGATGCGTGGCCGACGGGATAAGATGAAGTGAGGTACTCAGAATGGCATGTAATTTAAAACTTAGGAATTGCTTATTTCTGGAATTTTCCATGTATTTTTTCAGNGGTGGAAATGTTGCTTAAGTGCTTAGAAGTTTTTGTTGGGGCTTTGGGGAATATAAAGCATCAAAGGATTTCTGAATCTTGTCTTGGCTCCGCTCTCCTTTTTCCTTGGAAGATAACACGCGCAGGGATCCACAGCAAAGAAAGATGACGTACCGTTTTATCGTGAACGTGGCTTTTGCCTGTTGTGCCCCATAGAAGTCTCTGGTCGTTGTTAGGTGGTTTGAGACTGAGGCCTCGGTTGGCTCCTTTTCCAGAACCCAGTACTGTACTTGATCTAAGTGCCAGCTGCCTACACGAAGTGCCCGCCAAGGAGAGGAGAGGGTCAGTTTCAGTGCTGGAAAATGGCAGGCTCTCTTCCCTGCAGTGCCTCGTTAGGAAGGAAGAAAATGAAAGATGAGAGGACGACATGCTGTGCCGACCTGACCTTGTAAAGTGAAGGGTGAGAAGAGGCTGGAGCGAGGGGCCAAGGCCTTCTTTTCGTGTAAATGTGCGCCTTGGTGTTCTCACTGTGCATCTGTAACGACAGAGGGCTTGCTGCGCGCTACCATAGCCCTAGAAATTGGAGAGCTGGACTGTCACATTCAAGAAAACGGAGGTGTGATTAGGCTCTTGAAACTCCGAACTGCCCAAGAATCAAAAAGTCCCCGTGCAATTTGGAGAGGTAACCCAGCGAGAGGGTTAAGAGGAGGAGGGGTCTGTCTGTCTGTGCCACAGAGAAGCGCTCAGCCCATGTATGTGTGTGTGTGAGGTGTGTTGTGCAGCGATTAAGTCCCGGCTGTGCCTGCGACTGGCTCAGGGGCAAGACCATACACAGTTTAATGATCCCAGTTTGCTCTGGTTGGAGAATTTTTGGGCCACTTAGGTCTCCATCTTGTCATTAAATAAATATTGAGTGTCCTCATTCCTATATCCATTTTCAAACCAAGTGGAGGTCAAATTAACATTATTTTTAAAAAGTGATTTTAAATCCAGCCTTATAAAGAT
>NW_017731601.1:2199458-2212388 GCF_001890085.2 Hipposideros armiger | reverse complement strand
AAGTACTGTTTGATAAAATTAGGTGGAACCTTTATTCCTGAAAAAGGTCATATTTTTAATCATCCTGATTAAAACATAATGGCAAATGAACTGGAATTAGATGTATAACCATGTACCATGGAATTATGATTTTTTAATTGAAAATTTACTGTGAAACGAGATTTTGAAAGGAGATTTTTAAATATAATTTTGCTGCTAGTTTGAAACTCTGGAAATAGAAAAAGAATAATGAGAAATTTTAATTTAAAAAGACTTTTAAATTAGAGTCAGTTTTTGGCTCTTGGCAACATAGAAAGTTTTGTCATCTTTGACTTCATTCTGACATAAAACCCTTATAAAATGCGGCATATGCTGTGTGGTGATCAGAAACATTTTTGAACAGTATTACTCTTCTCTCGGAAAAATCCACAACATCTCCAGGAAGAAAGATTAAACACAGACCTGTAATGGCAAACACTAGATCACAGCTATAGATGGCTCTAATAGTCGGACTTTATGATTCAGAGTTTCATCTCACACTTGCGACAACCTAGTCTTTTGGTGAAAGTGTATTTTGTGCTGGCCTTAGGAGAGCCCCACCCGTGGGTGGGATGAATCTTTGGAGGTGCTCACCTGTCAGCCCCTTAGTTGGGGTTAAGCACACTAATTCTTGTCCCTTATTTCTCTGTCACTGCTGTAAGTGGGGAAGGTCACAGGAAGGTAATTGTCACCTCATTTCACACCCACAACTCCTGTTAGAGGGCCTTGTCCCCAGGTTACCGATGTCAGCCACAGTGAGGTTCAGCTGGGATGTGGCAGTCCCTGGCGTCTAGATTTCAAGCCTAAGTTCCATGTGAGACTGTCCTCCTCTGGCTAGTATTTCACAGAGGTGCTGTCACCATGGGTAACGCAGGGAGGATTTTGTGTAAAGACCTTACTCCTACTAAATCTCCTCTATTCTCATTCCTCTTTAATGCATCCTTGTTACTGTTGCCAGTACTTACAGACTGCTCTGTCAGTGACCTACGCATAAACGTTTTCACTGGTTTTACACGGATGTGAGGCAGTCCATTATCTGGTTGTATTTTTTTTTTAACGTTTCATTATTTCTCCATATGAAAGATTTATCTAAATCAGTCTATTTGGATAATAAACTGATTATCTGGTTTCATATCAATAAAAGCATATTTTTTCTTGTTTGTTTTTTTCTGAATCCTATTGTTTTCTCTCTTAGAAAACTTTGCTTCTTCCTATTACTTTGTCCATATTCACCCTCTATGTCAAGTCCATCTTTTCCCAGCCATCCTTTGACTATATGGCAGAAGAGAAGAGAGAAAACCATAATTTCATTTGCATTAGTGGTATGCTGATATGTCATTTTTATAAAAAGACAGAATTGGTAAAATTGCTTCTGTCTCTAATTTGGAGGTTGAATTGGTCAAGCTTGCTTGGTACACTTTTTCTTTTTTATTTTTTATAAATTGACTCCTAATATATTCACAATTAGTGGAAAGAATATTGGAGTCAAAGTCTGGTGATCTTCATTCTTTCATTTTATCTGTTGCTTGGAGTTACTTTCCCTAAACCTTATTTTTCTCATCATTATTACGATGATAATAGTAGGACTATTATGAGGGTTATATAAGGAAGTGCAAAAGGAAGTGTTCAGTGCCTTGCCTAGGAGATGTTCAGTAAATGCAATTTAAAATCAAAGGTTACTAGTTTATTAGCCTTGTTTCTTTCAGTATACTAGAAAATGTTTCAGGATGTGAAAAGATACTGGAATTTGAGAAATAAGCTGATGGAAAAAAATTAGAATCTGCTCTTTTCTAAGTGATAAAACTAAGAAAATAAATATATGCACTTTCTAAAAAGTAGAGGATTGCCATTTGGTCAGGCTAAGGCAACACAGTCCACTAACATAAGTGTTATTAGCCTTCATCTGAAAATTCTAACCGATGTAACAAGGCAAGGAAAAGATTTAAATACTCAGAATAAGGAGAGAAGTGTGTCATTATTTGCTGGTACCTGGGAGGCTGTGGCAGTGAATGGACTAACTGACAGGACCTGTATCTCCATCCCATATTTCTCTTCTCCACAGCTGCCTCTCGTACATGAACATGTGGATGCATAAGAGCCCCTCAAACTGAGCATGTTTGAACTGGACCAGTTCAAACCTGTTCCTCACTTGCTGCTGAATTCAACAGCACCATCATCTGCTTGGTTCCCGAAACCTGAGTGCCCCCTTTCTTCCTCCTTAACCTGCAGGTTCCTACATACATACATACAAACAAACAGCCATACATCCAACAGACATTTATTGAGCACCTGCTATGTCCCAGGCCGATGGTGAACAGTTTCCACTTCTAAGGAACTTGCTTCCTAACAGGGAAAGAGAGACATACTCATGTTTATGATATGTGAGGAGTAAGTGCTGTGGGGAGGAAAAGGGCAAGGGCGGCGCAGGCAGGATAGGGAATAGGGGCTGGCAGGTGACGGGCGGGGCGGCTACTCTACATCAAGTAGCAAGGGAAGGCTTTTCCATTAAGGTTTAACTGCATCCTTCTGCTGCACCGCAGTGAAGCCGGGAGGTGGGAGAGGAGTTAGGAAGCGGTTGTGGGCCAGGGAGAAAGGTTGGCAGCCACAGGCAGGGCAGAAGTACCAGCCAGCGAGACCGTAAGGGCGCTTATTTTAGTGACTGTTTTGGAGTTACAATCACTGACGGGTTGGATGTGGTTTTTGAGGGAAATCGTAGAGAGGATGACTTCTGCCCTTGGACTTGAGCAGTTGCAACAAGAGCGTTCCTGTTTTCTGAGTTGATGAAAAGAGCCGGAAGAGCAGGTGTGCGGTGTGTGTGTCCGTGGTTTGGGGCATGTTAAGCGAAGGTGCCCATTGGACATCCAGGTAGAGACGGTGCGAATCCCCAGTTGGCTGTTCAGGCCTGGAATTCGGGTGACAGATGTGGCTGGAGTTTCCTCTCAGGACTCATTCCTTCTCTCCATCCCAGTGGTTCCTGCTCTGGGTGAGGGCGCCATAGACCGCCATTCGGGTCACTGGACGTCCCTTCCATCTTACCTTCTGCCATTACTTTTGCCACCCTTTCATCTTAATAGCCTGAGTTTTTTCTAAAATGCCATTATTTTGATGTCTCTCACATTCTTAAACCTTCAGCAGCTCCTCATTGCTCAAAGAATAAAATTCAGACTTCTTAATCGGGCTTCAAAGGTCTTGTATGAACTGATGCCTGATTAGTTTTTGGTGTCATTTTTCTTTTCCACTCCATATTCTCCGCTCTTGCTAGTCTCACTTCTTTCTGTGCCCTTCAAGGTTTTGCACCTTTAGACCTTCAAACACTATCCTTCTATTATCTGGTCCTTTCTCTCCGCACCAAAACCTTCTCACCTGCCTCTCTCTCTGTCTCTTTCAAACTTTTGATGAGATCATTTATTACAGGCAGACTGTCTCTGACAAATATGGGTTAAGAGGCTCTTCTTTATTCTCCTGTGGTTCTTAACAGAACGTGGGAAATGTGTCAATGGATTGTAATTGCCATTTCCCTTTCGTTCACCTCTGTTGGCCTTAAATTCCGTGAGGCCAGGATGTCTCTGTTTTGTCTAGTATTGTTTCTGTATTGCTCAGCACAATCCCTTTCAGTTGATGCTTAATAAATATTATTTGAAAGCAAGAATAAATAAAGTGACTGATTATAAAACATGACTGCAAAATTCAGCACAGTTTCTATAATCTAGCGTTAACTAGTTACAAAATATTGTGAGGAATTAACCACCCACCTCCAAATACTCGAGGGTGTAATTTAGACGTATTCAGGACACCCAACACTAACAATAAATATACAGGTTTGTCTTTGAAGAATACAGCGGTTAGCTGAATAACTATGGACACATGTCATGTTCACAATTGGGAAATTTGAAAATTGTCAACATACTGAATCTCCCTAATCTATTTACAAATGCCTTGTGATTCAAGTGCAATTCAGTTGGATTTTATTTTGTAAACTTTTGAATTACTCTATAGTTCATGTGGAAAAATAAATGAGCAAGAAAAGTGAAGAAATTTAGAAAGGGAAGAACAGCTAGTTAATAAGCTATATCATAGCTACAATGCTTAAGACATGGTGGTAATAGAACAATAGTAATACACAGAACAATGGAACAGAATTCCAGAAAACAAGCGTATGATAAAATTGTAATGTAAAATCAGTTGAGAAAAGTGTTAGGTTACTCATAAAATGATACAGAGATAATGAGTTAATAAATATTTTGAAAAATATAAAATTGATCTGTCTCACCAAAACATGTAACTATGCTTCCTTGAATAAAAATAATGTAATTTGCCATCTTTCAAAGATTTGGAAAACAAGTGGCAAACAGTGTATCCTTCCAGTTTTGTACAAGCTATATTTTTTAAATAAGCATGGTATATCAAACATAAAAGAGCCGGGTGCTTGTTTTTGCTTAGCACTCTTAGAGCTAACTTCTTATCTTACGTGTCAGTATATGTCATTTTATAGTATGCTGTGTCCTGTTCAAATGAGCAAACACTACTTACTTGCACCTGATGGCGCTGGTTTTCGTAGTGAACATTACTTTTATTTTTGTTTTCCCTGTTGGACCTTCAAATATTTACTCTTAGTAGTTTTTCTAGCATAAAATTCATCAGTGCCTATCTGAAATAGCTAAGACCTTGGGATATCTATTATTTAATTATTGTTATAACTGTGTAATTTAAAAGCTTTGTATCTTTTTTGGGATTTTGTCATGATAGAATGTTCACATCCTACCTACCCTTTCAGAGTTGAGTGCCTTACTGTCCCTAATGTGATACATCCTTGATCTTACAGAAAGAAGAGAAGAGGAAGATTTTGAAGAAAAGAAAGCTCTTAAGAAAAAAATTAAAGAACTTAAATTTCTAGATTCTAAAATTGCCCAGAACCTTTGTAAGTATCAGATTTTAATACTATTAAATTTGCAAAACACACGGGAGGATGTTCCTTTCAATTATTTCATTTTCTTTATGACATTTTTCATTTTACGATTATTTTTGTAATAAAGTGAAAGGTAACTTTCCTTTAGGCAATTTATGGTTTAAATTCTTCAAAAGATTACTACATATTAGAAAATAATGCTAAGAGAAGGACTTAGAACGATAATGTATCTCCCATAACTGAAAAGAAAACTACCCCTTAAAGTCTCCTTTTTAAGTGTCTAAATAAAGAAGTAAGGAATTTAGATGACATCATATCTTGAAAAAAAACTGCTAGTGGATTATTTCTTTTATACCTCTGAATATCTATTATTTGTGATACTTGATCACACACAAAGGAGGCTGGAATATTAATGGAAATAAAGGCTGATGAGTAAAATGAATTCCATTATTCCATCTGAGCAGTTCAAAGCCTTTTCTCAAAAGTACTGACTGGAAATATTTTAGATTTAATTACTGTTACAGGGACCTAAATACTTAGTATTGAATTGTCTTCCTGACTGAATTACTCTGGGAGAAGAGGGCAAATAGTTTTGCTTCTAACTCATTTCTAACTGCCTCTTAAATGCATCAAAGATGGTTCTTGGAACTGAGATAATATCTGTATATATTACTTTCTGATGGTGCAAGTGGGATATAATGTGGAGAATCTAAAGACATGAAGAATTAACATGGCTTTTAGCCTCCCTTTCAATCATTACATGCCTCAAGTGAGCTTTTAGCAGCTATTGGAACAAAACAATTCTTTGTTGCAAGGATAAAGATCCATGCTATTGATTAAGGAGGGAGTTAAGTTACAGGCAGTGAATGCAAAGGCAGAGCTGACTTTCCTTTTGTGAAAGTTCTGGAATGTCCTTGTTCTCATCCACTGTGACAGGGGGCCATCCGTTCCCTGCAGGATTGCTGAGGTCTCTGGATAGTGGACAGACATTAATGCTATTGACCAATACACAGTTCTTTATTTCTGGCCACTGATTGCACATCCCTGCCTCTTTCAAGTTAGGTGCCAATCATGACTTGCTTGGACCAATGACAATGCAAGTGGAGATGAGGTAACTTGTGTGTGGAAGCGTTTAAGGGCTGGTGCAAGAAGCTCGAGTGCTCTTTGCTTTCACCCAGAGTGGCAGTGAGATCGGCGTCCACAATCCTGATGGGAGGGTCATAAGTAAAAGAGCCCCGTCTTCCAGATGTGTGATGGGCATGTAGTCTGAATTCGAAATATTTTTTTAATATTTTTGTTTTGTGCTTTGACCACTGAAGTTTGGGGGACTATTACATGATATGGGTATTTCAGGGAATTTTCCCCTAAAGGAACATTATCTCCATTCAAAGCATTATTAACTTGGATAATGTCAAAACGTTCTGTGATCTGAGATGATGATTCTTATTATTTTTGAGTCCATTTTACATGTGACTTACTTAATTAACTTTATCTTTTTTAAAAAAATTAGTTTTCAATTACAGTTGACAGTCAATATTCTACTCGCCATCTTGATCGGAAGTCGAGATGATTCTTTTCTTGAAAAATGTCCATGACCTGCATTATAAATTTCTAGTCTTGACTATAAATAGACTCATTAGAGGTCCTGAAGAAATATCATTTTGAATAAAATTCTTTTTTGATGGGGGTCAGTCATAATAGGTTAGTCTACACACCCATCTCAAAGTTGAGTAATTGACTTGTTGGTCAGGGTTCTTTAGTATTATTTATATGTTATAGAACATGTGCTAAGTAGAATTTCAAATTTAATTGTAACAGTTAATAATTACTGATTACCTTTATGTGCTAGTTCTGCATTTGGCTCTTTATTCTTTACTAACTATAGTCCTACCACACAGGTAGTAGTGTTGACATATAAGTAGGGAATCTGGCAGGGGTAGCAGTTCAATGACTTGAATAAAATCGCTCATTTTGGAAATGGCCGATAGGTATAGGTTATATCTATTTCTGTTTAGAGATTTAAAAAAAAATGTACTATCATAGAGAAGGATACTGTTTGTCTTGTTTACTTTAGCTAGAGGATATGTCTCCATTCATTTAATTGCTAAACATCTTTTAAAGTATAAGATCAAAAGGTCCAGAATTTGTACTGTCATGTTATGATGTAATCCATTCTAGGATGATTCTTGCCCTCTCTGATTGCAGCAAGTGTTATGATTTAAGCTTTAAGAAGCTTTAGCAGCCGTATAATCTTGACTGTAATTATAGTTCAAATTCACAGCTGGTTTTTGTCTATGAAATTCAGTCTTTTGAGATACTAAATTCTGAAGAGAGTCTTGTGATAGTGACAATACTCTCTCGTCACTTAGAAATCTAAGATCATTTCTCTTACTTGCAATATTCTATAGAATTTTGAGTAAAGGCTCTAAAATTCACTTCTTTATTTACCTGTTTATTTAAAGGTGAGTCACGTTCCCTATATTTTGAGTTCATAAAGGTTTTGGCAAAGACTCAGCTCAGCATAAAACAGAATTCCAACCATTCTGGGGTAAAAAGATGGCTCGGGAGTGGTAACAGGGTTCATATGCTTTACCAGACTTTTTGGAGTGGGTAATAGAACTGTAAAGGGAGGAACCCAGGAATCTACAAATTAACATGAAGATTTAAATATTTATCAGCTCCCTTGCAGAAAATGTGTGACTGGTTCCAAAATCTGCACACTTTACACTTATTCACCACACTCAAAGCTCCCCACCAGGTTCTGTATAATCACATTGTAGAGGATAAGAGGCATGCAAGTGAAAAGATTGCTTTTAATGCATCTTTTGGAGACTTTAACTGAGTCTTAGATTATTCTCAGCAACTTTTAAGTATTTAAAAAAACTAAGGTCTATACTTTTTTTGAATTGTATATTATGCATTAGGCCATTTTCAACTCTTCTGTAATATTTTTGCCCTTTTTTTTAGAGTACATGTTTTCCGCAAAAGAATTAATTCATAAACTATTAAAAAAATAGCTCATTCTTTCTAAACAGGTGTTTAATGTATGTTATTTTAATTATGGAATAATACTTGATAGTAGTGGATGCATTATAAATATAGAAGAAAGCAAAGGAATAAAATATGTCTATCTGCAAAGTAAATGTTGGATATCATACTTTATTCATTTAATGCTTGGTTGAATTTGGGTTTCCCATTTTTGGTATTACTAAGGAAAGGGGTAGCATATTATGGCCTTTAGGCTAAGTCTTGTCCATTGCCTATTTTATTGGAACAAGGATGCTTTGTGTCTCTCTGAAATTCTAGAAAATTCTCTGGCATTTTTCTCTTCATTTATGCTTCTATCCTATTTTTTATTTTTTTTTTTTGTGATTTCCTTTTGGAATTCCAAGTAGGTGTTTGAGGCATCCTTATTACTCTGCTGTGTCTCACAACCTAGTATTTTTCCATCTCTTTATGTGACACTTTTGATAGCTTCTTTGCCTATGAGCATGTCTTCCATGTCACAAATTTTCTGATGTCTAATCTATATGTTGAGTTTGTAATTGCAGTTTTATATCTACATATGATTTCTAAAAGCTCTTTTATTCTCCCTCATATCTTCTTGTTTTTCTTTAATAATTTTTTGTTTTTTCCTGCCCAGTGTTTGAAATTTCTCTTTCATTTCTTTACATAATTATTTTCTCCCAGGATTTCTGCTTTCCTTCCTTTCAAAACTGCTCAGAAATGCATTTATGATTAAGTTTAAAATATATATTTTTAGATTTTTTTTTCTTTTCTTTTTTTTTTAAATGTATCTCTCTATCTCTCTACTTTACCATACTGCCCAAAATGTAAAGCTGTCATTTCTGTCACTCTTAATTGCTATGTTATGCCTCAGAGGAATTCTATCATTCTGATTATTGTATTTAACATTGTAACCTTTTCTATTTGTTATTGTTACTATAGAGTAGATTTCTTCGGTGGAATTTATTGTTTCTCAAATGCAATAACTGAAGGATTCTGATTAATTTTACTCAGTTTGCAATTCAGATAATATTTTAACAATTTGCATTCTCAATTTGGTTACTTCTGAGATTTAGCATGTTACCTTTTTTTGTCATTTTTTTCTTATTCTTTTAATTGAGATTACATACATTTTACCCATTTTCCTACTTGGGTGTCATGGTATTCTAAATGAAGGAAAACAAATGCTCTGTGTATTTTGAAGCAGATTTATCCTTCCAGCTTTGTTGCGTTTTAATTATTTTAAATACTTTGACATTAGTTTTTTCCTTTTATATTGTCAGATATCAATCTTTTCGTGTTTCCCATTGGTTTTTATGATTAAGAAGCTCTTCTTTAACCATAAAAGAACTAATTTGCCATGTTAAATTTCTTTTAGTATTCCTTTCTCTTGTTAATATTTACATTTAATTCTACAACCATGTGCAACTTGTTTTGTACATGATGCTCAGATGTAGATTTTATTCCCTCCCCATCAATTATTCATTGATTACTCTTTGAGAACATCTATATAGTTATTACATGTTTGTGCTTTCTAATGTCTACTATGGGGTTACCCTTTTGTAATTCCATTAATCTCTATAGAATATCGTTTATATCCTGTATTTCACCTTATCCTTGGGACATTAAGGATTACACACATCCATAATTTCTAGCACTGTGTTTTCAGATTTATGACTGTTTGAGTTCACAAATGTGTGAATGAAGCTGGTGATAAGAGCACAGATGGTGACTTTGTTATTCAGCTATAGATGATACATGGTATCCTCAGGAACCTGGAATACAGCCTCCCTCCACGAATGAAGTAGATCATATTTTCTAAGTCTTATGAAAAATAGTGTCCTTATTTGAAAATTCCTACTGACAAAATGACATAAGTTCAGTATATAAAATAAATAAGCAGGCTAGTAGTTAGCAAGTTCTGAGTATGTTCGAGAAATGACGGCTGTCACTGGAGAGAAGAAACATAATAATAGTAGAATAAAGGGAGAACAGCAAAAGCATTCAATCTAATGCTGTGAAAATATCCTTATATACCTCAGTAGCTTTTGAGAAGATCATTGTGTTTTAACACTAGATATATGAGATATCAAAAAAAAAGTAAATAATGTTGGAATTTTCAGAATAACATTTTATGCTATCTAATTCACTTTGATAGTTTTCTATGAAAGTTTGTTTTCTAATACTGAATATTTAAGCTTTAATTATATGCAAAGGCTATTTCTCTGGGATGTTTACAATATTTCTATATAGTGAAGTATTGTTATAACTTGTAAAAGTGTTAGTGCACTGTTTAGCAGTTTTCATAAAATATTTCTTTCTGAACTATTTAAGGTCTGGGAGATACTATATAAGCTCATAACACACATGTTTAGACAAATATTACATGCACATGTTGGGGTTTTATGCTTCTTTTCTTTACAATGTGATATTTTTATAGTGTACCAAACATATTTCAGTTTATTTTTAAGCACATGAAAATTGGCACCATTGCTATAAAAATCAACCTCAGAATCAGCATAATAACATAGGACTGTTCTTTAAATGGTAGTTCTAAGACTGGAGAAGAATATAACATGTGCTAATGAAACTTTCCCCCATAATAATTATAGTAAATGTTTAAAATCTTTGATTTTATGAATTATTTTTCATTTTATAAGTAGAACTATATCTCAGTGCTTTTCTTACCTTAACCATTATGAACCCTTTCCCCCTGCGCCCCTTTAGCAATCTTCCTGAGCTCTTTTCGGGTACCGTATGAAGAAATCAAAATGATGATATTGGAAGTGGATGAAACACAGTTGGCAGAGTCTATGATTCAGGTAAACAAACAAGCAGAGACCTTAAATTCCAATATTTCATTGCAGGCTTCTCATTAAATAGAAATCTGTAAGTGAAGCAAAATTCTTAAACCAAATCATTCAACTGGAAAATCATTGCTGCATAATGAGTTTTAGCACAACTTCCGCATTGCCAGGCGATAAAACGCTGCATCTTCTCTTAACTGCAAACTAAATATAATGCTATCAAAATGAATGCATTTCCGTTACTTTAAATGACTTTCTTAAAGTCAGATTGTTTAATTTTACATGTATGTTTTTGTTACAGTTAAGACGAGTAATGTGTTCATTGAAATTTATTTGTATAGTGTTTATAGAGTATGTTTTTATTAGGCTTTATTTGTCTTATAAAGTTGTGTTATTATTAGATATAACATATTGAGGGAGATTTCTCTTCATTTAGAGTTACCTTTACTAACAACCCTTACTTGAGTCATCTGTGCTCCTATGAATGCTAGAGACTATTTGCATAATGTTTTGAATTCATTCAGAAAGCCGAAACATTTTTTAAATGGTTTCTACTTACAGTATTATTTAAGGGATGCTAGTATGATGCCAAGGTTACTTGCTGAATTCCACATAAGGCATCAATAAACATATCTTGATAGAATTTAAAGTTAGAGAATCAAATATAAAATGATATAGCGAGAGGATATCTTCAGTTATTATCTTTTATTTTTATAATGGAAGGAAAACAATGTTTTAGCAGTAAAAAGAAAATGAGAATTGTCCGTTAGTGTTAACAAGCAATTATAATTGTTCTAGATAGTTTAGCTCATCAGTAAATGGTAACCATAAGGGTTGTGCTTGGTTTTGCCTCTCCTATCATGTCTTCTAAATGCAATGATGAGGTAATCACATTAGTGATTTGTGCAGCATCTCTGAGGCTCATGAACTACCTAACAACAACTCTTCTTTAAGTACTTTTCCTCCAGCAGTTTCTTTTTACTAGAATTTTGTCTTTATTATTGATTGTGTATGTGCCTTGTTGTTAGTAGATTTAAAAATATTTTTTTCTACTTACATGTTTATTTTTTTTAATAATGCATTTGTTAAATAGTTACAGAGTAGCTTCTAACTTGATTACACGAATGTTTTGAATGGCCACGTGGCTTTCGTTGCGTAGCGATGGAAGAGCAATTATTTGCATTTTAAATTCGTGTCCACAGAGCATTGAGTTCCATGTAACTTATTAATATATTAGTTTTCTATTATGGCTGTAACAATTTACTGCAAATTTAATGGCTTAAACTATCCCGAATGTATGATTTTGCATTTGTGTGGAACAGAAGTCTGGCCTGGACCGGACTGTGTTGAAGTCCAGGTGCTGGCAGGGGGCATTCTTTTCACAGGCTTAGGGAAGAATTCCGTTCTTTGTCTTTCACAGCTCCTCAGGGCTGCCCCATTCCTTGGCCGTGAACACCTTCCTTCGTCTTCCAAGCCAGCAATGTCGCTTCTCTCCATTCTTTTCTGTCATAAACACACCTGTCTCTCACTTGATGTCTCCCTCTTCCATGTGTAAGGGCATTTATGATGACATTGGGCACATCAGATAACCCACGGTGATCTCCTTATGTTAAGGTCAGGTGATAGAAAGCTTAATCCCTTTTGTCCTGTAACAATATTCTCACAGGTTATGGGGATTCGATGTGGACATCTGAGGGAGGTTGGTCATTATCCTGCTTACTACACTTACTAAATAAAAAACGAGCCTTAGGAAATTAAAATCTAAAATTTTAGTTTAGACATATGCAGAGTCTTCCTATGTTCATTAAAAAATAAGAATTTCATGCTATTTGAAGTCTCATTTTTTAATTTTAAAATATATTCCTAATTTTAAAGTAGAGAACTGCCTGTTTTTTGGACAGGGCATGGGGAAAGCATTACTTTGTAATAATCATCATTTTGGTAGGTTTTGTTCACTGTCACGATTTTATTGTGGGGTATCTATTTATTCATATATAACAAGATGTCAGTGTTGATGTCATATTTCTACTTCATTCTTTACCCATTTACCTTTGCTTGTCCCATCATCCTTTTATTAATCCGTTTAGCAAATTTTCTTTGTGGATGTTAGCAATATGTGTGTGTGTGTGTGTGTGTGTGTGTGTGTGTGTGTGTGTGTGTGTGTGTGAGAGAGAGTGTGAGTGAGTGTGTGTG
>NW_017731601.1:2185667-2199430 GCF_001890085.2 Hipposideros armiger | reverse complement strand
GAGTGTGAGTGAGTGTGTGTGTGTGTATGCCAGCCATGTGCAAGGCACTGGATTAGGTTCAAGCAGACACAGACTTTACCTTTTTGGAATTTGTAATGTGCCAAGGGAGATGACATTTATGTATATAAAACTATAGTGCAAGATAAATGTGGCTGATTTAAGATTATTTTGGAGCTAGACAATGCGTTGGGGGAGTGCCAGGTATGTTTATGTTTGCAGATGAGGGCCCCAAAATGTTGAATATGCTGTGGATGTAGAAAAGGCAGAGAGGGGTTGTGTGAGTAATGCAGTGAGGGGCAATTATTCTGAGAGCAATAATACTCTGAGCTGTGAGAGAGGGACTGGGTGTGTGTGTGGGCAGCTGTGAGGTGGTTAGTTCGTAGGACCTTAGGATCTGTCGTGTGTGGGGAACATGGAAAAGGGACAGAAGAAGGCTGAGTTGTACTGCTCTCTTACAAATCACAATAGTTATTACTCTAGGAAGCAAAAATAGTGAAGTGAAACATTAATAAATTTCTGATGAGAGATTAAAAGTTAATTGTACGGGGGTGCTAAAACAATGTGTACAAGTGGACACTTTGGTCAATGTTGCTCAAGCAGTAGTTCACTGTCATCAGAAGTGTCTGGATACTGATGGGAACCACTCTGAGCACCTCTTGTAATTGCAGAAGTCAAACGTGACTTGTATTCATCTTTTGTTATCGGTATATATTGAGTATTACAATTTTAATACAGTGTTCCTTTCTTAAAATGTGTATACATTTTTTTGGCACCCTCTGTATGTTAACTAAACATATTCAAGGAGATTGGATGGTCATATAAAGAATGCTGAGGAATTTAGAGACCTGATGCAAGAACTTAAATCATCCAGCTGTCAACTGGAATGATTAAAAGAAAGTAAAAATAACCGGTCTTTTGGTCTCAGGCAGTTCTACTAAGAGAAATTTCTGTATATATGGGAAAGGTGTATACCTGTATTGTTTTTATTCAGTTGGTAGTATTAATAGCAAATACGTGTTTAAGGATGATCTTAAATTAACATTTTTTTGTTTGTTTTTTGGCCAGTCAACCAACTTTTTGTGCAAAGATACAGTGAGTCAGAAACTTGTTTTTGGATCAACTACTTCGATATACGAGTATAGCATTCTCTAACATCATTTTTAACTAATAACACCTTTGAGGGATTTTTTCCCCATATATATATATATATATATATATATATATATATATAGCATGATGTAGGCTTAATTTAAATTTGTACTTGCATTTGGGCTTGCACAGAATATACCAATACTAGAATTTGGGATTGTGAGCACCAAACCCTCTTTTTTTCTTAATTTTAATATCAGCACACTAACTTGTTACAACATTATTATAGCCAATTATATTTTGATACAGTATAGACTTTGTCCAAGGGGTTGTGTAATCATTTAAATTCTAACAGGGAAGCATAATTATATGTAGTCCCTGGGTCTTCTTCATTGGGAGTGTTTCTCTTGTCTATGTGTGGCTTGGGAAGGCTGTGCATGCACAAAGGAGCCAGAACGACCCATGAGCCTGTGGTGTGTGGACAGCATATGACTTAGGGAAAGGGCATTACAGCCATGGGCGGTAAGTCCTGAAGGACCTGTATACGTATATGCTTTTATCTGCAAGGCATACCATCCTGTGTCCTCAGTGCCTTTTCAAATTTTCTTTCACATTAGAAAAATCACTTTGTTTTTGTTTTAGAGATATCTTCATTTTTATTATTTAAACCGTAATCATATTGGTTAAATCTCGTGAGAACTGTCATTAATATTCCCTTGATTTCTATTCTATTCTTTCCCTTGCCTTTTAGTAGCAATATGATAATTTCTTTTATCCCTGTGGGTGAAGTGTTAAAATATGTTTGGCTTTGCCTGAAATTTCTGACGTTTAATTCCCTAAAGCTGAACTGTAATTGATCACATTTATCCAGGTGAGAAAGCTGTTTCTTGGGTATAGGTTCAGTTCTTCTTTCTCAATTATATAGCTAATCAAATAAACATTCAGTAGTGCTTGATTTGAATATATAATAACTCTGGATAGAAAAGAAGAAAAATTCCCTGCTTTCAAGATGCAGGGAATGTAGCTTCAGGCTTCGTATAAGGCAGGCTACCTAGAAATAAGACTAAAGATTAACTGCTTTACCAGTTTCCTTCCCATAGTGTATTAATAAATTTTCCTAGAGTTCAAGGAGCACTTTTAGTGAAGATACTGTCTTTTGTTTTTAATTTTCAGAATTTAATAAAGCATCTTCCTGATCAAGAACAACTAAATTCATTGTCTCAGTTCAAGAGCGACTATCACAACCTGTGTGAACCCGAGCAGTTTGCCGTTGTGGTGAGTGCTGGCTGTCAGTGGTAACTGTTTTTGGAGGGGATGATTATTCTGTGCAAAACAGAGGAAAGCAAATGTCAAGCCTTTTCACGTCAGTATCACGCACAAACCTTTCGTGTCCATCTTTTTTTTTTTTAACTAAGGATGTTTATGGAAAATGATCTTGATTTAAAATATATATTGAAACTCTAGCCTTAAGGGAAGTCCAAGGCTTTTTCTAAAACTCTAAACATGATTTTTTAAGTTCTCTATTTAATGTCAAAATGTAAAATGAAAACTGCACTCCTTATGACTCGAGAGTATATTTATGACGTATTCTAGAGCTCTGTATTTCCTACCTATTGCAAAAGTAGCTTCAGTTTCTCGTGCTAATCACTCACTTTAGTTCGTCTCATATTTTAGATCTGAAATTAGAAATAGTCTTGTATTAGCAATGAGGGTGAAAAAAGAATATATTTTTTAATTAGAGACACGTTGATAATCACCTTGTTTCAGCCTTTCATTTTTTAAAAGTTAGAATCTGAAGAGGTGAGAAGACTACCCAAGGTTATATATTAGCTGTGTTGCAGCTTAAAATTAAGATTTTTGTCCAGTTTTCTTTCTGCTGCTCTTTTTTCCTGCCATTAAATTACCATTTTGAGTTAGGTTACACTCAGTTATCATGACAATACTTTAAACTAGTGTTTTCTTTTATACACACACACACGTGCGTATATAGGTATAATTATATATATGAAAAGATTATTTTTTCTTCTTCAGTTATTTTATATATATAAAGGTTATTTTTCTTTTTTTTATCAGTATATATATATGTATATACACACATACACACACACACACACACACACACACACACACACATATATATATATATATATATTTATTTATTTATATATATATATATATAATTTATTGTTTTCTTTCTTCTTTAGTTTTCTTACTACCAACCTCCAGGGACGTGATGGAGTTGCATTTCATATAATTTCTAAAATTTGGCTTGAAGGCCTGTGTCTCCAGGCCTCATTGCGCATGTGCAGGCATCTGCTCCTCAACCCTCCTCTCGTCACAGACCCGTCTGCTCAGCCCTCCCTGCAAAGTCCCCGAAGTTCACTAAACTCAATACAAAACAGAAGGAAAATAAAGCAGGGTTTTTCCTATTCACAGTCTTATAATTCTTATTATAAAACTTCTTAACTTACTGTATTTACAAGAATGCTTTTTATTTTTTTATCCAGTTCTTCAGGGTACTTACTCTTCCTCTGTTTTTCTTTTTTCCCTCTGTATTTCCTTGTTTGCTTTATTTTCTGTTACCTGACCACTTTGTCTTTCTCTTGATCCCTATATAATGTTATACTTGTAATGTCTTCCTTGTGAGAATAAATGAGTAAGGGAGAACTTGCATTAAATTGTTAATTACAGACTACTTAGAATTTTGATTTCTGGCCATCTCTTTTGACTCTTGAATGAAAATCATAAAATGTAAAATTATAATTCTGAAATATTTTCCATGTACATTAAATTCAAAACACATACCAGCTTATATGAAAATGTCTACTTAAATAACTTTTTATGTTTCATATCATCACAGAAAAGATTAAAACTACTACTGTATTCTAGTGATTGTCAAAGAAGAATGAATTCAAACTAGCAAATATTTTGTTTATGTAAAACAGCCAGGTGTATTATAGAATTGTACACTTGAAATCTATATAATTTTATTAACCAATGTTACCCCAATAAATTTTATAATATTAAAAAAAAAAAAATATATATATATATATATAATAATTAAAATAGCCAGATTATGCCCTTTTTAAAAAACTAGAGTTCAAATCAAAGAGCTATGGTTTCCAAGCCGTGTACTCGTAGAGATTAGAGCATTAAAATAATTATATTCCCAGTTACAAGTGCTAGATGTTATATTATAGTTTTAACTTTTAAGACAGAGATGGACCACTTCCATTTCAGGACCTGTCAGCTCAAACTTGACCTGAATCACATTCCATGGCAGGTCATACCTGATTGCAAATGGAATTTAATGTGGAAAGAGTGATGCTGCTGAAAAAACACGTCCTGTGGACAATGTTAACTGTGCTTTATCATCTGTTGATTATGAATATTCTTGAACACTGTGTTTTACGTTCTGGTTTATGTAGTACTAACATTTTAAAATAGAGTTGTTTTGGTGAAAAAGGTGAAAGTTGAAAAAGTGAGTCATATATATATATATATATATATATATATATATATATATATATATATATATATATATATATATATATATATATATATATATATATATATATATATATAAAATAGTAATGTTCTTCATCTTTGCCTTTTTCTTTAAACTTTTCATCATTCCCAACAATCTGTCTCCTCCTACTTTGCAACCTCCACTCCCCCCAAAAAGATGGGGACAAAGACCTGTTTAAAGTTCCAAACAATACTTGAGAATTACCCCAAAAAAGTGATAGAGAAAAACTGTGGAAGAGTGTGCACTGCCTGAAGTTTTCCCTCTTCTCCTTTCTAGGTTAAAAACTCAGTATTAAATTTGCTAATTCATTACAGAGTGATATGTTTTCAGTTTATCAACATTGTGTAAATAGTACAATAATTTGGCCGGTTTAGGAAACTGCTTATAATTATCATGGATATTTCTGTAAGAGTCTCATGATAGTAAGTTTCATGTTTAAAATAACAAACTTATGAAATTATGTTTCTATGGAAGATGGGCTGTTCACTCTGAGGTAAGTTAAACTGCAGGTTCCTGTAAGACTTTTGTAGAAAAACATTTACGTATTGACTAAACCTAGACTTAAAGTACTAATCATTTCAACCTGAAAAGTCGTCCGAGTCATAAACAAGCACTTGTCAAGTGTTCAATAGCCTTTGCACTCCCAAAGAGGCCAAAGCTTGCCTTTTCATTCGTTTCCATAGACTTGAGAATAGCTATTTCATTTTCAGGTTCTGTAGACAGATATTGTGATTTCTAGCATTGTTTTCATTTTAACAAAAATCATTTGAAATGATACAGTTATGTTACTTGCCAGTCAGTTTTACTTTTTCTTCTATCAAATTATGTACATTTATTAATTTGATTTTTGTGAAGTACAGATTTCTCATAGAGGTGTGTTGTATTTAAACATACACCCAAATTTGATGCAATAATGGATAAAGTCACTACAGTTGTTTGCATTATATAATCAGCTTTACTTCCACACAAGAATTATGTAAAACAATAAACAAAAAGCAGCTCTACCAAGACATTGGCATTTGTTTACATTATTTTATCTTTGATAGAAAAGCAGTGTTCAAAAGTAACACATTCAGTTCTTTTTTTTTTTAGCTGAGCCATACTGCCACCTGTTGGCAGCTCAGCGGCAGCTCAGCTCAGGCCGGGAATCGAACCATCAAATAACACATTCAAAAAGCTAGTAACCAGAGTCAATTAAAGACCAGTTAGAATATATATAAGATATAACATGTAAATTAGAAATATGTTTTACTTTTTTCGTGTTTTGTTCACAGACAGCTTTCCAGGGCTCTTATGTCCTATAGTATGTTGTATACATGTATACTATTCAAAAATTTATGTCAATGTCAGTATCCATTAAATTAATTGTCCTTGAAGCTTTCTTTCAAGACAAAAGCATTTGATATGTCTATATTCTCTCTAGTTTTTCAGTAATACAGAGTTTCATACCCACTTTTATTTATTTCTGCCTTAAAATTGTAAGCAAAATTCTTTAATGCTGATACTACCTCTATTCCTAAAAGAATAATCTTAATGCTTGACTAGACATGGTTACTCCTGTGGTGCTAAGCATTTAGTCGCTCATCTGTTTTTTTCAAGTAGTTCCTTATTTTAAGGTGCCTTCCTGAACTAATTCTCCTCGCTGCCCTCATATGACTTGGACATTGGCTAGTTGGAGCAGGACAGTTATCAGGTGTTCATGACTTGTTTTCTAGTAGTGGTGGTGACTTGGTGGTGCTTGGTGGGCTGGTACCTTTTGAATTGATACCCAGTGCTATGAATTCAGGGTCTAATAATTTAATGATGTTGACTTATTTTTGTAGCTGATTACAGTATATTTATGTGTTCTGTGTTTTCTGGGAGATTTCGGCATATGAAAAATAACCCAGCGAAAAATCAGAACAGACTGTCACTTAATGCTGAGAGACTAAGGGTGTGGTCAAATGGTATTTTAGAGGAATACTCTGGGAGGTGTTCCATCTCTGTGTCTTTTTGTGTGACTTGAAACAGACAGTTTACATACTGGTTTTATTTGTTGATTTAGGTTCTGGGCAGAGTACACTGAATACTAACTGATACACTTAATTTGCAATATTCTTTTCCCTGGACAGCCCAGGAGAAAACTTTTTATTGAGAAATTGGTTTATAGTTAGCATGCCTTAGCCTCGTGCTTTATTCACTTTATTAGAAATTCATTCGTTAGATCAGTTGCCTGTCTCTTTTCTTGGATTCCTTCCTTTTCTCTTCAGCGCCAACACCTCATTCATCCCTCCAAAATATTGCCTACTTACCAAACGTTGGTTCCCAATGAGTAGAACCTGACTTTAGTTGTCTGACTGCATTAAAAAAAAAATACATTTGCAGTGTTTCTGTGATCAGTAAACCATTAGGTAAAATCACTGTGCTCACCGTGGCATGGTTTAACTGTGTGAGAAACAAGAGATGTAAATATTCAGTGGGATCAGAAGATTAGCTGAAATTTGGAAAGATGCCTGAAAATTTGCATTTGAAGCTGGTTGCACTATTCTTCCTTTGATTAAAAAATTCTAGGTTTTGAGTATTGGTGTCTATATTATTTAATTCTGTTAAGGTGCCCATTCTTCTAAGGACTCAAAACATGTATAGGAAGGTCAAATTGAACAAATGTCCTGTGTGCGTGCTGTATTTTGGTCTGTCACCATTTGGTGTCACTGTAGGGCAGGGCTTTTCAACTTTGTGCAGTAGGGGCCTCCATTTTTTTTTTTAATCGAAAAATGTAGGAAGTTCATGCATATTTCCCTGCATTAAAAATGCCTCATTTTAAAGTACACCCTAATATTCTTGCTGTAAAGCATTCAAGTAACATATAAAAATATTGACTACAATGAGGAAGTTCCTTGTCACCCACTACCCCACTGTATTCCATACAAATTATCATTTTTAACATTTTTTTGGACTTCCAATCCTATTTCTTTGTATTTAAAAATGTATGCATATTCATAAGCATACTTAAAAAAATACATTGTTCGGAAACTTTTTCCTCCCTAAAATATATTTCGGAGATTTTTATTTTCATGATGTGCTGGTTTTAAATTCTTATGTGGTATTTCATGGTCCATACTGTGACTTTTTTTTAACTATGCCGTTAATAAACGTGGTTAATTTTTGTTTTTCCCAGGGTTTTAAAAAATAATTGTACATACATCTTTGTAATGTATTTGATGGCTGGGTATCCTGAAGATTAATGAGCCTGGACTCCAGGTTTAAATCCTAGCTTGACCTTACTAGCTCTGGGATCTTGGGTAGTTACTCATTTTTCTGTACCTCAATTTCCTGATTTATGAAATGGGACTATGTTAGTTTCCTATTGCGGCTATAACAAATTACCACAAAATTGGTGGCTTAGAACAGCACACATTTATCATTTTACAATTCCGGAGATCAGAAGCCTAAAGAGAGTCATCAGCGCTGCAGTCCTTTTAAGGCTCTGGGGGTTGGGGGACTTAATTTCCTTGCTTTTTCCAGCTTCTAGTGGCTGCTCACCTTCATTGGCTCGTGGTCTAACATTTCTCTGACTTCTGCTTTTGTCATCACATCTCCTCTGACCCTCGCCTAACTTCTTATAAGGATCCTGTGATTACATTGGGCCTACTCAGATAATCCAGGATAATCTCCCCATCTCAAGATCCTTAATTTAATCACACCCACACAGTCCCTTTTGCCATTTACGATAACATATTCACAAGTTTGGGGGATTAGTATGTGGCCATATTTGGTGGGTCATTGTTCTGCCATCCACGGGGGCAGTAACAGTGCCTACTTGACTGCGGTGTCCTGAGTATGAAAGAAACTCATATGATGAATATGTGCAAATCATCTTGTATTCATAAACCCTTTATAAAGGTTAGCTTTTGTTATTAATATTATTATTTCTTTAGGGAAGAGTCTCAGAATTTGAATTGCTAGGTCAAAGGTATTTTTAATCTTGATAGTTACTGCCAAATTGCCCTTCTAGGAGGTGTGTCATTTATACTTTTATGAACAATATATGTGAGAATTATTTTTTCTTGCACCATCACCAATACTTAATATTAGCTTTCTTTTTTCACTTGGTGATTTTTATTTTTACTTTATGTTTCCTGGTCATTAGATAAGATTGAAGCAGTTATTGGTTATTCATATTCTCAGAATTTTCTATTAATCATTTATTTTCCTATTATCTTGTTTCCTTATAATTTATGGGAGCTGCTTATATAATCTGTATGTTACTCCTCTGTGAATATTTGCAGTTTTTCTTATTGCCTCTCACTTGGTTTTCTGCTTTTATTGACGATGTCTGCTGTACCTTACATTTTCGAAGTTTGTTTTTAGAAGTGAATTGAGAGAAAGACCCCTGCTGCTGATTTAACGTTTTGTGTATAGGGAAAGCCTGGTCCTTTGTACGTAGTAGGAGCATGTCATACGCAGTTGTTCATGAAGTCTTTAGTTTGATTGTGTGGAACGTCTTGTAAAGATGTAAAATGAAGTGTTGAAATATAACGGACTTTCTTGCACTGGCTCCCTAAAATTCTTTAGTTGCTCCCCATAACTTTTACATGGATGTCCAAAATTCTTAGACTAGCAATAGGCCTTAGTAAAAACTTTATTGAGACATAATTGACATCCAGTAACATGCACATATTTGACATTTCTAGAATTTGATTAATTTTGACATGAATACACCCATGAAGCCATCACCATCATCAAGATAAAGAACGTGCCTATCACCCCCAAGTGTTTCCTCAGGTCTCTCTGTAGCCCCTCCTTCGCTGCCAGCCAGCATCCGGCCCCTAATGAAGCATGCCTGCCATCACCTCCCGCCTCTTGTCTCACTTTTGCCCCCGTGCGTCACCTCTCCGCCACAGCTGGCCTGGCGCCGCCCTGAGGCCTGCCATTGTGGCTTCGTTCCCCTTTGTGAAGCCTTCTTTGGAAGACTTTCCCTAACTCTTCCGTTATTCTCTACAAAATTCAGTATCCTTCCTCTTTTTCACCGTGATGCCCTGTGCATACCTCTAAATGACATTTTTAAACTGGACTATCAGAGTTATTTTACACATCACAGCCTTCATTCATGCTCAGAACTTTTTGATGGGCTGGAGTACATTGTGCTCATCTTTCCATTTCCAACACATGGCACAGCTAGCATGAAGTGGCCACCTGATGATGGTGACCAGAGTATAAGAAACAGGGAAGAGCGTGACAGTTAGAAGGTGGTGCTGATAACACCAAGGTTTCCGGTTCGATCCCCGCATGGGCCACAGTGAGCTGTGCCTTCCCTAAAAGAGTCAATTATGCCATTGCAGCATGAAAGCAATGCATAACCAATGACCATTGCTATTCCCCAATAAAAAATAAAGAAAAAAACAAAAAAAAAAACAGAAAGAGCTGAATGGAAAGGAGGGAAAATATATAGCAAGAACAATAAAATAAACACAAAGTTTAAAAAAAATTTTTAGGGATTTATTTATTTTTTTTAGAGCAGTTTAAAGTTCACTGCAAAATTGGGAAGGTACAGAGATTTTCCATATACACTTCCCCCTAGCCCCATGCACAGCCTTCTCCTTTATCAACACCCCCCACCAGAGTGGTATTATTACAATTGATGAACCTACGTTGACATGTCATAATCACCCAAAGTCCATAGTTTACATTAGGGTTCAGTTGCAGGGGTTGTGCATTCTATGGGTTTGGATAAATGTAAATTGATGTGTATCCATCATTATGGTATTGTTCAGAGTATTTTCATGGCCCCCAAAAAAGTGTGTTTTAAAATCACCTTTTGAAATAAAAATGTTGATTAGTTTTGAGATAATTATTCTAATTTTTGTTAAAATGATACTCTGGATAATAACTTCTCGGTGTGTGAGAACATTCCTTCCCCAGACTAAATATCTTTAAGTCTTTCTTTCATTCCTTAGGTGTGTTGATTATTTCAAGTGCATTGCAAATGTCCGATATCAAATCAATGATGCCTCACAGAGTTATCACTTTAAAACTTAACAAAAGATATGGAGTTTGTATGATATGATTTTTTCTTCCAAGTCCCTTTGGCTTCTTATAATCACTACTTCTTTTTCTCTTTAATAATTCATCTTCGATCTTGTCTGTCAGTGACATAAATCTTGCCAGTCTCGCCTGGAAAATAGAAGTTCTGTTTGCCTTCTGCTGCTGCTTTTTGGGACCTGTCCAGTTGTCCAAGGTCCTTCAGATTTCATGATTTTTTAGACAGCACTTTGGCAGTCTCATCCGCAAATCTTTCAGTATCCAGGGAGGACATTTGTTTGGAGTAATAAACGATTATAACTATATTCATAGCTATTTAAACCTTAGAGGTCTGCTCCTCTTACGATCATAAGCACTCAGCTGTTGCTCAGTTATTCTCGTCACACGCCTTGCAACCCTCCTCGACACGCTTGTACTGGGATCCAGGATTTAATACAGGCTCACCAGCACAGATGGTTTTTCTTTCTCCTAGTTCAGGGCTTATTAATTTAGCTTGCTTTCAGTCATGATTGATCTGTAGCCTGAAATTCTTCAGAAACGTATTATTTGTATAATTTCTCTTACGATCTGATTTCTGCCGTCCATCTCCTCCAGTGTACGTTAAAATAATCACAATGCCATTTGAATTTTTAGTTAAACTTATTGAAATGTTGTTGGTTTAAATCACTTGTCAGCTGAAAGCTATCTTTATATTTTCTCTGAAGATCTTTTTCCTTACAGATCTCTTCTTAGTTCGTCCTGCACATGATACAGTGGAGGAGGTACACATCCACAAAACTTTTAAAGGTCATTTGCATATTTTCTTTATCTGTTTGTCAGGTCATATAAAATAATGTATAACAGATTTATTGATTTAACCAAATATCCTGAAATTCACAGAAAATTAAAGATGTTTTTATGAGTTGAATTTAATGTGGCTTCACTGCTGATAAAATGAGCATATTTAAGAACTGTTCTTATGTTGACCTCAGCTCTCGTTAAATGATTCCGATGAAGTGGTCTCGGTAGCAGCTTTTCCATTAGCGGGGGCCTCGCCTTTTGATGTTACAGGGGCTTGGCTTGCCAGATGTTTTATGGCCGAGCTGAGACCTTGAGTTATATTGGTAACTACACCACTGCCTGATATGTTTTATTTAAATACCTTATCTCCTTGGTTCAGTAATTATTTATTCGTTTGTTCGACAAATATTTATTGAATTCCTACTGTGTGCTGGGCATTGCTGTTGGTTCCGACTTCATTGCAGTGAACATGTCTCTTACTCCTTACTGGTCTTATGTTTTAGTTGAGGACAGTAACAATATGCACATAATCAAATGTAATGTAGTTATGTAACATCAAGTAATAATACGTTCTCCTTAGGAAATGGTGGGGTGAGGGCGGTGTTACGTGTGATTAACACGGTGTGACGTGCATGATTAACTCGTTGTTATGTGTACGATAAACATGGTGTTGGGTGTGCGATTAATATGGCTGGGATGCCTCTCTGAAGAGCCGATATTTGAGCAGACGCCTTGGTGACTTCAGCTAGCTTTGTGGCCGTCTTGGAGAAGCATGTTATGGACAGAGGAGACCACGAGCACCGAGGCTCGGAGGGACCCATGAGTAAGCAGAATTGAGGCCAGCGGCCGAGGCAAAGTGAATGAGGGGGAGATGGCACTAGAGAGGCCACCAGGGCCTTGCAGCCATGGCATGAGGACCGGGGACTTCATCCTGAGAAAGCCATTGGAGGAACATTTTAAATAGTGAAATGATGAGATCGCTGCTTGAGGAGGAGTATTCTGGCAGCTGTGGGAGGAACAGATTGTGGGGCGGGGCCTTCAATCAAAGCCGGTGGCCGGTTAACACGCTGTTACAATGATCTAATAATTAAGGTGAGAACTAATGCTGGCTTGACAGGCTTGATGGCATTGCCACTGGTGAGAAAAGTGGTCAGGTTCCAGAGTAATTCTGAGGGCAGGGGAGAAGCTTTCTGACAGACTGGATTTGGGGGTATGAGAGGAGTCCCAGATGACCCCAGGGTTCTCTGCCGTTTACAGGGATGAGGAGAAGATTTGCAGGAGAAGCAGGCTGGGGAGGAGATCACTTTCGTTGTCTGTAGACACCCAAGCAGGCGCATGGAGGAAGTAGTTGGAGGCCGCCTGGGAGAGCAGGGCTGGATGCCATTTGGGAGCCAGTCTCATGAAGAAGCCACTTATAGCTGTGGGACTAGATGGTATCACCAAGGGACTGAATTAGAAACGCAATACCAGTCGCAGGGAAGTTCACGGTGAAGTGCGCAAACCTGCTGCTGCTCTCAGTCTGCTCTGCAGAGGGACTCTTCATCAGCAAAGTATTGTTTGGTTTTGCTGCTGGCTTCCCACCTGTCCAAGGAAAATTGCAATCCATGGTCTAGGGAATTGTCCAAAGTGATTTTATACTATGACACCATTGCAGTTTGTTTCAAAAACTAAGCATGAGCCAGGGTGAAAGGGCTATTTGACATTTGTAGGATATAAGTCATCAGAGACCTTTTGCAGGAAGCTTGTGGTCATGTGACTATATATCTGTGGAAAGAAAGAAAAAAATACTTTGCTTCCAAATCTTGTCCTGATATGAAAAAAAAAAGGAACGCTCTCTAATACATCATCATAATAAGTACATAGTGCCTGTGTTATGAACTAAGGTAAAGTTAAAATGCCAAAAATATGCAGACATATTCCTTGATAATATAACTCCCATTTAATCAAGGAATTGAGTTCATTTAGTTCAAGTCTACATCAAAATCGTAATATGAAATCCTGCCATTAAGGGGAGGAAAAATCTCTCGCATACTAGCGATTGTGTTCTTTGCAGAGTGGAAATATACATGGACTTGAACTTGGAGTGAATTCTCTTATGAGTTTTTGTTACCCTTGTTCCTTTGAAATTAGTAGAATGTCAGCTATATTAAATATCTCTGCAATTCTTTAATTTATTGGAACTAATAAAAACAGCGTGATCAGAATAATATGCTATTTCATTGACTTACTAACTGTAGTAAGTTTCTCAGAAAGCTGGAACGTGCAACTGGGATTTATCTCAATCTTCCCCACTTTCTTCACTCTGTGGCAAACGGTATGAAATTTTGCTTGTGTTTTATATAAT
>NW_017731601.1:2179049-2183286 GCF_001890085.2 Hipposideros armiger | reverse complement strand
CCAGTGAATGCAAAGAGAAGTGTTTTATCAGACACTTTAGTCAACAGGGTGGTTTTCCTCAGGACCAGTCCTGTCCTTGCTTTTCTTTGCAGAAAGCAAGTACTAACCATTTGTTGTCTCCAGAAGCTCAGGCCCAGATGGGGGGGAAATGCTCTGTCCTTCTTTGAAGAGACTGGTGAGTGTAGACATTTCTGGAACGTGGACTGCCTTACCTGGCTCATTACCCTTAGGACCTGATGTCTGACTTCACTAGCGAAGTCTTTCCCTCACTTTCCGTCCCCTAGTCCCCTAGTTGACAGGAACTGGCACTCAGATGCTAAGGTTCAGAGCCTTGAAGACTTCTGCCGGACACTCGGAGTCAATCTTATAGTTTTACTTAATTTGCATTGTGGCTCCTGGGACAGAGGGCGCTAGTGTTTTGGTCCCATATTTATTTAGTTCATTATAATACTTGCTTGCGTTTCTTTTTCTTTTTCTCTTTTTCTTTTCTTCTTTTCCCTCTATCTTCGCTTTGATTATATTTTTATTTTGTATTGAATTTGTATGTTTCATTACACATCCTTATCTTCCAAATTACACTTGCTCTTTTGAAAGGATAAATGCGTTTTTTTCTGTCTAATATTGGGTCAAGTTTCTTGTCCTGAACTCCATTATCCATTATTAATTCTATTTTTGCTTTCTTTACCAAGGATGCCAGTTTTGTATCCAAGTCAACATATTTATTTAAGGGTTGCAATAGGGACCAAAGTGATTATTTCCCCATTTAGTGAAAAACTGGTGTTAACTGTTGTACCACCCATATCACCACTACCAAATCATTTGTCTTATTATATTTTCAGATTGCTGTCTGCAAGGAAACTCTAATTCTGTGGGCATATATGTGGATGTGTACTGTACCATTTGTGGTGCATTGACTTACATTTGTACATTAAATAGTCACGGTTTAGTATAAATATCAATACGTTGACGACTTCTCATAGTTTGTGGCTTTATGCTAAAACTGTGATAGGACCAATATTCTGTCAATTTTTTGCTTACTGATGTCACATTGTGTTTCTTCATGTAGTAAGCTTTGTGGCATCACTGCAGTTTCCTTCTCAGGCAGGTAGAGTCTTTCTGTCCTATTTAACGATGTTTCTTTAGTAAGTAGCTCTCCTTGGAACCAATGGCCACAGTGAAGCAACTAAATCATTCTGATCAGTTGAATGCTTGTATATTCTAAAGGGATTTAAGGCTCTAGCAGCTTTGTGTCATGGATTTCCTTGACGCTATCTTTATTTATGTTTTTCCCAAACATAAACAAAATTCTGACCCAGAATTTTTCGAAGTGCTCTATTTCAAATGTAATTAAGAAAAAATTCATTGTTAGCTCCATGACAGTCTTTGTCTTTATTGCTTAATTGTCTCTGCTATTTTCTGTACTCATTCTCTTACTTTATGCACTTTTTTGCCTTCTTTACTTTTTTAAGTTTTCTCTTAGGAGAGGCTATGTCTGCTGTGTTCTTAGCCTCTTATTTCTTATTGGATTCTTACAACGTCCTTTGGAATTATCCTTGTTTCTGACTGCTGGATCTAGTAATGACTTCTCTTGCAATTTGAAGACAACTTTTTTCCCAACTTTACCCCCACCCGCCCCAAATGCAGTTTTCCACCTATTGTTTTTCCTTACCATGGGTCTTAGCAATAGCTTAATCCTCTATTAGTTCTGTCCCTTGTCTGAATCCTGCCTTTAGACCTTCCTTTGTCTTACCACACGTTCAGTCAGTATCCACATTGTTCTTCCATTCTGCCCGGAAGTGCAGACCACAGACCTGGCCCCTCTGGCATCCTTGGACAAAGCAATAGACATACTTTATTACCAAAGGGCAGAGACATTGCCTGAAAATGTATCACAATGATTTGATTGGAATGCTCCCAAAATGCACCCACCAAATCAATGGCTTGAACTGAAACATGAANCATTTTTTTTATTGATAAAACGTATGTGAATTTAGAACCTATCTCATTAGCTTGTGGTGAGATGTAGAGGAGAGCATGTGTGTAGTCAGCAGTGACTAATAAGTGTCCAATTATGTTAGCTGCTATCACCACCATCATCATATTTCCATTTTGAGTGTGTTTTCTTCTTATCTATTATGATCCAATTCAGGACTTTCTTTAAGAGACATTTCCTACTTTACATTTAGAATCTTCTCTCACTGTCCTGTCATCTAGCATGTTTTCTGTGTGTGCTTTTGTTCCCATCACTGTCTTAAGAGTTACCCTCTGAGTGTGAGGACAACCTCATGATTCCAGATCCAACATATGTCCTTTCATCTCTCATCTTATATGCTCTTGACCTGTGGTCAGCATTTCGCCCTACTAGCTTTACCCACTTTCCCTTTTTTCCTCTTCTTGCCCCCTTGTGCTCCTTTTCTGACTCCTTCCCTGGTTCTTTTCCCATTTCTTTTAATACTTACTAAGCATCTTACTCAGATTCTCTTCTCTATTCTCTTTTCATAACCCCCCAGTTTTCAACGATTTTACCCACCCTACAATTTTGTATTAATAACTCCTTTTGAACATCTTCCAGACTTTTTGTGCATTGACTTTTAAATATACACAATTTAATGTCACACAAAGCAACCAGGGGGATGAGTTAGGGGGCATGCCATTCAGGTAAGTAACTGACTCATGAACATTTAAGCTGTGACCAGTTATCGTGACTTCCAGATCTCATGTTGAGACACGGTGCTGGAGGATTTGTTTTCTGTTCATGGGAATAACTTTCAGGAGCACTAGACAAATTACTGAAAATTGGAATACGTTTCTCTTCTAACATTAGCTGTACATGTTGGAGCCAGAAATAAACTTTATGTTTTTGACCTCCCAGATCTTTGACTAGGTCTATCCAACTGAGGACTTGAGCCTTCGAAATCCCCTGAAATTAAGACCATCCAATTGCAGACAATAACAGCTTGATGGTTTTTATGGAAAGTGCGCTCAGGACAAAAAAAAAACCAACCTGCAAATTTATTTTAACTGTCTGAGATATTATAAAACAGCAGGTTAGCCTTCTTGTAAATGATGCCATACAGTGGGACAGCTAGTGGAGATTAAAATCTTATTCTACATGAGTTTAGTTTGATTATTTTGTAATGTGCTATCTGAGAGCAGTGATACTTAGAATATGAGGTTTTGGATAGCAGGAGCAGGGAGAGAGATGGATTTGGCAGTTTCAGGTAAATGGCGTGAGTATTGCACCAATGAGCAACTGTCAAGGAGCCAAGTAATTACCTGACAGTACGTTACTTGACTTTTGTGTAGCGAAGGCCAGTTCACCTAGTATGTGTGTGTACATTTATCTGATGCATCCCTCACAACTGGGCCTTAAAGTTACAAGAGCTGAACCTCATAGAATTGGTGACTTACCCATGAACCCCACGCATCATAAATGGGAGAGAAGGATTTCCAGCTCAGGGTTTCTGACTCCACATTTCCATGTTGTGTATTGTCTTCACCACACAGTGTTGTTTCCAGGTATAAGACTGTTGATCTTTCCGCAAATAAGTCCATGTATATACGAAGTGGGGAAAGACCAGTGAATGCAAAGAGAAGTGTTTTATCAGACACTTTAGTCAACAGGGTGGTTTTCCTCAGGACCAGTCCTGTCCTTGCTTTTCTTTGCAGAAAGCAAGTACTAACCATTTGTTGTCTCCAGAAGCTCAGGCCCAGATGGGGGGGAAATGCTCTGTCCTTCTTTGAAGAGACTGGTGAGTGTAGACATTTCTGGAACGTGGACTGCCTTACCTGGCTCATTACCCTTAGGACCTGATGTCTGACTTCACTAGCGAAGTCTTTCCCTCACTTTCCGTCCCCTAGTCCCCTAGTTGACAGGAACTGGCACTCAGATGCTAAGGTTCAGAGCCTTGAAGACTTCTGCCGGACACTCGGAGTCAATCTTATAGTTTTACTTAATTTGCATTGTGGCTCCTGGGACAGAGGGCGCTAGTGTTTTGGTCCCATATTTATTTAGTTCATTATAATACTTGCTTGCGTTTCTTTTTCTTTTTCTCTTTTTCTTTTCTTCTTTTCCCTCTATCTTCGCTTTGATTATATTTTTATTTTGTATTGAATTTGTATGTTTCATTACACATCCTTATCTTCCAAATTGCACTTGCTCTTTTGAAAGGAAAAATGCGTTTTTTTCTGTCTAATATTGGGTCAAGTTTCTTGTCCTGAACTCCATTATCCATTA
>NW_017731601.1:2117607-2177609 GCF_001890085.2 Hipposideros armiger | reverse complement strand
TTATGTGTGGAATAAATACAGAAACACCTTTGCCATTAATATGCTGGCATCAGAAAGAGCAAGGTTTTGTAAAATGGCATAGGAGGAATTAAAGTCAAGGGAAGGCATTGCTCATTTCAGAGTGTTTTGGGGAGAATTATTAGTTTAAAATACCGACTAGTTAGCCAATGTTATAGAAAAAGGACCTTTTGTTCTTTACCACTTTTGAATAAACTAATCTATAATGTAGAGAATTTTCTGTGTCACTTCTCTTTCCTTCACTGCCCCAACCTGCCACCCCAAATTTTAATGTGTAGCAGTGAAATCTGCTTCTGTAGATAGAGTGAAAAGGGTCAGCTGGACTTACACCAAAATCTGTTGTATTTTTTTGTTCACATCCTACCTCCAGCTCTAACTTTCCCATTTACTCCATGACTGATTAATCTTTACCTGGTCCACTGATCAATCGTGACCATGTAATTAATCAACCACATGCAAGTTGAGAGGATTTAACAAAAATGGCTTTTGAATGTAAGTATCATGTTTATGGTAGTCTAATGATTTCTCATAATCCCTCTGTTGTTAAATGAAATTCTGAAAGTCAGCAGGGATTGCCAGGCGTACAGTGCTTTTGTCTCTTACATGTTTATGAATGGCAATGGGAAGCCAAATTTAAAGAAGAATAAAATATGGTGTTCATTTTAGAACAACATTGTTGGGAAAAGAGAAAATTTCTTGTTAAACTTGGCAAGAGTGGAAATGAAATCAGGGACATGTTAGTCCAAGTTTATGGGGACAGTGCCATGAAGAGTACAAATGGATTAAACGTTTTTCTGAGGAGAGAGAACACGTTACTGTTGAAGAGAGGTCAAGCAAAACTGATGAAAACATTGCAAAAATTTGTCGAATTGTGCGTCCAAATCATTGGGTGATTGTGAAAAGCATAGCAGACCAAGTAAACATCAATAGAGAAACAGGAAAATCTTAACTGTGTGCAAAAATGTCCCCGAAGGAGCTCACTGGTGAACAAAAGCAAAGGAGGGTCGAAGTTTGCCAAGACCTTTTGGAGAGGCAAGACGGTGTTTTGGGCCATGTTATCACTGGTGATGAAACATGGGTGGACCAATACGACCCTGAAACAAAGCGTCAAAGTGCACAATGGAAGCCAGCCAATTCTCCACGACCTGAAATGTTCCGTCAGTCCAAATCAAGAGTCAAAACGGTGGTCCTAACCTTTTTAGATATCAGAGGGATTATTATGAATCTGTGCCAACTGGACAAATAGTTAACCAAGTTTACTATTTAGAAGTGCTGAAAAGGCTTCCTGAACTTTTGGCCAATAATTCACGGCTCTTGCATCATGACAGTGCACCAACTCACATGGCACTGTCTGTGAGGGAGTTTTTAGCCATTAAAGAAATAACTGTTATTGGAACACCCTCCCTACTCCCCTGATCTGGCCCCCAATGACTTCTTTCTTTACCCGAAGATAATGGAAATATTGAAAGAAAGACATTTTGATGACATTCAGGACATCAAAGGTAATATGACAACAGCTCTGATGGCCATTCTAGAAAAAGAGTTCCAAAATTGCTTTGAAGGGTCCACTAGGCACTGGTGTTTGTTCATAGCTTCCCAAGGGGAGTACTTCGAAGATGACCATAGTGATATTGAGCAATGAGGCATGTTGCAGTGTTTCTAGGATTAGTTTGTGAACATCATTATCAGACCTTCATATATACCTTTTCAGTATTCTTCACTCATTTGTGTAAATCTTATCTTCTGTCTGGAATTATCTTCATTCTGCCTGAAGAGTAGCCTGCAACATTTCTTCCAATACTAAGGAATTATTTTTCTTTAACTTCTTTCCTTCCTTCTTTCCTTCCTTCTTTCCTTCCTTCTTTCCTTCTTTCCTTCTTTCCTTCCTTCCTTCCTTCCTTCCTTCCTTCCTTCCTTCCTTCCTATTTTATTTTTTTGTTTGAGGAACTCACTTTTCACCTTCATTTTAAAAAGTATTTTCATGGATATGAAATTCCAGGTGGACAGTTCTTTTCCTTTCAGTGCTTTAAACATGTCGCTGTACTGCCTTCTCATTTGAATTATTCTGGGCAAGAAATCTGCCATCAATCTTAACTTTATTCCTTTGTCCAGGTATCTTCCCTCACTTTTGGTTGTTTTGAAGGTTTCATCACTAGTTTTGTACAATTCAATTATTTTATACCTTGGGTACACTTTCATCATATTCTTCTCAGTGTTCATTGCATGTCTTGTATCTATGGGTTTTTAGTTCTCATCAAATTTAGAAATTTTTTAGCGATTATTTTTTCAAATATGTTTTCTATTCTTCCCTGTGCCCTCTATTTCAGTGACTTTAGTTATACATACATCTTTTATTATTACACATGTATTAGGCCTCTTAAATTTGTTCTGAAGCTCACTTATACTCTTTTTGTTTTCATTTTTATCTCTGTTGTATTTTAAATAATTTTTTATTCTGTATCCCAGTTCAGTAATCTTTTGTTGTATCTAATCTGCTGTTGTTCCCATTCAGTCATCTCGGATATCATTCTTTTCTGCTCTGTAAATCCACTTTGAGGGTTTTTTGTTTTTGTTTTTGTTTTTTGTATCTTTCTTATTTCTACTAAGTCTTTCCTCAACATTCTCAAATATATAAAATATAGTTATAAAAACTGTTTTAACTTCCTGGTCTAGTAATTCGGTAATCTGTACATTTCTGGGTCTGTATTTATTCAATTCTCTCCTCACTGGTTATATTTTCCTGTTTCTTCGGGGGTCCTAGTGATTGTAGGTGCTAAACAGAAATTTTACTTTGTACTCTAGATACTTTTGTGTTCTTTGTAATTATTCTTGAGCTTTGTTTGCAAGGCAGTTAAATTACTTGGAAAGTGTTTCATACTTTTGTGCCTTTTTTTAAGCTTTGTTACATGGAATCAAGGTAGCATTGAATCTAGAGCTTATTTTCCACACTATTGAGACAATACCCTTTTGAGTGGAACGTAATGTCCTATGTATGGACTTTGAGATTTTCCTTCCTTGGCTGATGAGAACAGGTACAGTTCCCAGCCCTGTGTGAGGATCGGGCACTGTTACCTCTACTCCATTTGCCTGATTCTTTCCCTGGCTTCCAGTAGTTTTTTCTCCATGTATATGCTAATCAGCTCTCCAGCTAAAGACACACGGGAGTGCCTCTTGAACTCTTCAGGGTGTTCTGTCTGTGCAGCTTCTGCTTTTCATGCGCTCTGTCCTAAGAACTCCAGCCGCTTTGGCAGCCTTGTATTCCCACCTCTCTCCTCACTCAGCTCTGGGGGACTTCCTGGCTCCACCTGGCTTCCTGCTCCCTGTGCTGCATTTGGGAAATTCCAGCCAATGCGCCGGGACAGTCACAGGCTGCCACCTTGTTTCTTTTCCCTTTCTCGGGTACCAGTGTCCTACAGTCTGTTATTTCAGGCAGAGGGAGATAAGTCTGGTTCCTGTTATTACGTCTTTGATTAGAAGGGGAATTTCCCTTTGGATCTCCTAATGGCTTTTAATTTCATTATCATTTGTAAGGTGATCTAGTGTCTGTTTCATCAACTTCATCTTTTACCCCTCTGTTCTTTGTCCACCACGTTCAGCCATATTTGTTTACTGTTCCCACCTTAGATCTGCACAGCCTAAAGGCCACTTGCTCATGAAGTGCTCATGATACATGACGTCCTCCATCATTTCTATCTACATCACCCTACTCATTCATAGCACTTGTCTAAAGTGACCTTTTCTGTTTTATCCTTTCTCTAGCTCTTTCTCCCCTTTTCTGTCTGCTTGTTTTTACTATACTCCGTTTGGAGTGGGTCCTTATCATCTTCTTTTCAATATGAATCTCCATGGCCTAAAACAATATTTGGCATTTAATAAGCTTTCAATAAATATTTGACACGTGAACGGATGAGTAATTATATCTGAGTCTTGCATAACTCCAGAAGTAGGCATTATATTTCATAGGAGTCAACTTGTTTACTCAACTAGTCACTCTTGGAGCTCAGCTGTGAACCATAGTTTTAAGTCCCTTAGGACACTTCTTTGTGTCTTTTATGTCACTTGTAATAGTGGCAGTCACTCTTGTGTTTGCTGTAGGTGCCTAGTTTACTTGAAGTTGCTTTGAGCAGTCGTTTCTATATGCTTCATTATTAGAGCAATTTATTTGAATATTAAAAAATTAACTGTTATTAGATACACGTTATTTAGAATATTTACATAGGAAATTGAATTATTGGATTGTTGACTTTGAAATTAAGTTTTTGGAAATTTTGTTAATTTCTACTTTTTCTTCATTGGGATTTTAAATCTTCTATATAGACAACTAAAAAGTAGGGCATTGAAGTCTATATTGGGCATTGTGGGTTTTTTTGTTGTTGTTTGGTACAGAAATATGATGCTTTCTAGTCAGACTGTCTATGTAGTATTAAATTTTATGGCACAATCTGCTTAATTTGTTTCATTTGCAAAAACAAAACAAAGCATCATTATAGTCACATACTAATTACTAGCCATGCATCATTCATTTGAAATAGAGCCTAAAGCATTTTGTAGTTATAAGCAAAAAGGTCTCTTATGATTCATCACTTTGCAAACAGCCTTGTTTTAAGGTTGCTTTTTAGATCCTAGTATCATCCTAGTGCTTGGGAAGTATTTTCTGTAGTCTGCAAATCTTATTATATAGGCCTACATATTCTCTTCTAAGACTTTTGGAAACATAATGGAAAAGAGGTGACTGGATCTATGGAACTAAATTACTATAGAGTTAGGCAGTTTTATCACACTTCTGGCTTAAAGTGTAATTGTTGTAGATATAGACTGGTTTATTTTATGTTTCATTCTTGAAGCCATCTTTAAAGGTCTGTAAAGTGCATTTTTAATAAAGTTCAGAAATACTATAATGGGTATTCTCTCAATGGACTATCCCTATCAACACAAAGTGAATATTTAGTGAAAATTGCTTATATACATACTGTTTACATGGTCTCAAATCATCTTCCTATAAATAACTTATTACAAAGAAAAAATATAGTAACTTTACACTGGAAAAACTGGTAGACATCATCTTAACCAAATATGTATGATACACACACACACACACACACACACACACACACACACACACGGTGCCAAAAGAAAATGTATACACATTTTAAGAAAGGAATAAATTATTAAAATTGTAATCTCAATATATATAGATAACAAATGATGACTACAAGTCATGTGTATACATTTTTGGCACCCCCGATATGTATGTGGCATATTACATATATAATATGTATATGTGTTTCTTTATTAAATATATATTATGTTCTAGAATATCCATATTACATGGAGAGGAAGAGGGGGAATATGGTAAAGCATATGGGGCAAAATGGAAGCAATTGCTTAATCTGGGTAAAGAGTGGTTTTTGTAGTCTTAAAACTGAAATTATAAAAGGTTTCAAAAATACCATTTATAGTAACATAAAAAATAAATTACTTAGAAATAAATTTAGCAAAAGCAGTGTAAACCACTAAAAATGATAAAACTGGACAAAATATGCAAGGCTTCTATTTTAAAATAGCAGACAACTTGTAGGGAAAAAGTACAAACCTTGAGAAAACAGAACCTCATAAGCTTCATGAATGCCCAGCTTTTGGCATGGTGAAAGTTTTCCAATTATAGCACCGAGAGGTGGAGTTCCTGCAGAGGACGTGGTTTTCTCAGAGCTGAGGGGGCCGAGGTCACAGTTCATGGCAGCTCAAACAACTGGAATCACAGGGCAAGGAATTCTAAGGGAAGGGATTACACAGAAAGGGACAGCGGTAGATTATGTGGGGATCTCCCCAGAGACTGGAGGCTGGGCTGTCATATGTCACGTAGCACCACAAGATTAGGGTGGAGCAGAGGCACTAAACAGAGGTCCAGCTTTACTGACAGCCATTGCATTTCTGACCCTGCCAGACTAGAGAATTCTTGACACTAATTCAGCCATCACTCAAACAACTGGAAAGGTTGTACATTCTTTAGAAATGAAACCACAAGTACTTACTGTAGACCCACCCTAACAAAACTTGTAACCAAATTTTCCAAACCCCTCTGGGAAGAAAGTTTGGAGATCGAGTCCTACCAAGTTAGCGGGGCTCAGGCAACACGTCTTACTTTCCATAGAGCCACGCTGAGTGTAAACTCAAGCCCATACAATTAAAGGTGATCACCCAGTGATTGATTGATTGATTTTCCTTCTCAAACAAGGATGAACATTCTTCAAAGGAGTATTACAACTCCACAGTTGTTACATTACGATTTTAATTAAAAAGAAAAGAATAATAATGTGGGATGTATTGTCAAAGAAAAAATGTCAAACCAGACCCACGATGGCCCAGATTTTGGATTTCCTATGCAGAAACTTAAATGCGAATATTATGAGCATGTTCAAAGAACTAAAGGAAATCGTCTTCAAGGAATTAAAAGAAAACATGGTCTTAATTAAGGAATCTTTGCAAGAAAATTAAAACTATAAAAATTTACCATATGGAAATTCTCAAACTGAAAAATTCAGTAACTAAATTAAAATATTTAGTGCGGGTAACTAAAAGTATATTGGAGACAGCAGATGAGTCAGTGAATTTGCAGGCACATCTATAGAAATTATTTTCTTAGAGATATAGGCAAAAAAAATTCTATAAAAAATGAACAGAATCTTAGATACTATTGGGTAAATGCCAGTCTGTCCCAAACACCTGTAGTCCCAAAAGGATAAGAGAGTGAAATTACGGCTGATGAAGCATTTGACAAAATAATGGTGAAAAAATTCCAGATTGAGTGAAGAACATAAATTTATCATTCAAGAAACTCAACAGACCTAATCAGGATAAATATAAGAGAAAGGTACCTTGATACATCCTGGTCAGACTGCTGAAAGCCAGAGGTAAAGAGAAAATTGTGAAAGTAACTGGGGATTGTGGGGAGACACATTACATATAGAAAAACAAGGATGAAAGCTTTTGCTGGCTTTGCAGAAATAGTGGCAAGTAGAAGTAAACAAAAGGGTGTATTATTTTAAAGTGTTGAAATCTAAAAACCCCTAAACTCAAAATTATCTATTTAGTAGATACTCTTTCAAAAATAGGGTATAATAAAGACATTTTTAAGTGCTATTAAACTTGAGAGAGTTTGTGACTATCAGACCTGCCCAACAAAAAATGCTAATGAGTGTTTTTCAAGCCAACAGAAAATGATATCACATGGAAATTCAGATCACAAAAAGAAATGAAGAGCACCTGAAGTAGTAAATAAACTGTTTTCTTTCTTCTCATAATTTACTTAAAACTAATAATCACAAAAAATACTGCATAATGGGGTTTATACTGTACATAGAAGGAAAGGCTATGATAGTAATTGCACATAGGATGGGGTACAGCAAATGAAATTGTGCTGTTGTGTTGTAATGCCCATGAAATGAATCAGAAGGTGTGAAATGTGAGTGATATGTTGGAAGAGTGAGGCAGGAAATGAAAAACATGAACAAGTGCAATATTTACTAAATATGAACTCTAAAAAGGCTAATACACAAACATGCATCTTTAGTCTTCAAGCAACCAGAGAAATGTAATAAAAAGAGTTACAGTTCAGAAGCAAGTAGAAGAAATAAAATGGAACACTAAAAATCAATGAACACAAAATCAAGAAAGGGATAAAAGAAAGGTAAAAATCAGAACAGGCAAATGGGAAACAGGCAATAAACAATAAGAAAAGTAGCATAGCTATGTATATTTCAGAGAATGTACGTTTCAAGTCAAAACATCTTGTAAGAAATAGTGACATTACACAATAATAAAAGGACTCATTTACTAGGAATAAATAATCATCTTAAATATGTATGTTTCTAATAATAGCGTGAAAATTCATGAAGCAAAAACTGGCAGAATGAAATGGAGAAATAGATAACTCCCTAATCATAATGAGACTAATGCTGATCTTTCAATAAATCCTAGAGAAAGTGACCAAAAAAATGAGTAAATATTTTGCACATCAAGGTAGTTCTGTTAACTGACTTAATTCTAATATTTGTAGAACATTTTCCACAAGCTGCAGAATATACATTCTTTTCTAATACCCGTGGAATGTTCACCAATGTAGACCATATGAAAGCATAAATCTCAGTAATTTTTAAAAATTTGAAAAATTTTTTTAAAAGATTTTTTTAGTGGGGAATTGGGGGAGGGGAACAGACAAGTTGCTGTCCTTTTGTTCTTCAGTCTAGTTGTGGAGGACGTGGCTTCACTGGCCCATGTTGGTATTATCATTGCTCTCTTCCCGAGTGAGGCAGTCGCTCCCTGGCCATTGGACAGCCGCTCACGGTGGCTCACGGCAGCCCACTGCTGCCCCACTGCAGCCCCACTACAGCCTACGCCATCACTGCTGACTCACGGCAGCCCAGCTCCAGGCTGAACTGTTGTTCACCATCTTAGCTGTAGAGGGCACAGCGTCACTGGCCCACATGTGGGATCCACACTTTGGGTTCTGCTGCTCAGAGCTGGTGTCCCAAGCCAATCCTAACCAACGCACCCCTGGCTGGCCCAAAAATTTGAAATTTTGAAGAATATGTTTTCTGTCTAAAGCAATTAAATTGTACAATAACAATACAACATCGTTCTATGTTTGAAAGTTGCATAACATGCTTTAAAATTACTTGTGGGTCAAAGAAGAAATTAATTTGAACTGAATGAAAATGAAAACGCTGAAAAAGAAAATCAAATTTTTAAATTACCAAGATCAGGAATCAAAGTAGAGAATTCACTATAGAAAATTAGAGACTCATGTTATACACAAACATATATGTAAAGGTTGCCAACAAAATATTTTTATATCAAATACAGCAACTCATTAAAAGAAGATAATAGCATGATCAAGTAGTGCAAGATTGCACAACTAATTAACATTAATTTTTTAATGTTTACCATATTACCAGAAAAGAAGGAAACAAATCATATTATCTAAATAGATGCAAAATCAAAAGCATTTGGTAGAATTTTACTTTGTTTATGATAAATAAACTCTCTTAGCAACTAGAAATAGAAGAAAAGTTCTTCAACCTAATAATGGACATCTATGGAACACCTGGAGCTTTCCTCATACTTAACGGTAGAAGATTAAATGCTTTTTCATTTATGATTGGAAACCAGGCAAGGGTATCTACTCGTATCATTTTTCAGCATTATACTGCACATTCTAACCTGTGTAATAAGAAAAGAAAAATAAAGAAAAGGCTTATACATTGGAAATGAGGAAGTAAACTGCCTTCATTTTTTAATAACCTGATTGTCTTTATGAATGCATAAGGAATTTGCAATAACCTTTGTTGAAATAACCAGTGAATTTAACAAGGCCATGGGATAGTATACCAGAATGAGTTGTATTTTTCTCTATAGCAATGATATATTGGAAAGCAAAATAAAAAATAGTACTATTTATAGTAGCATCAAAACTTAGAGATACATTTCATTAAATGTGGTAATTTTCTACCTTGAAAACTACAAGAGACTGCTGCGAGAAATTTAAAAAGTTGTAAATGAGGTATTTACCATGCTCATAGAGCAGAAAACTCAGTATTGTTAAGGTTTTTTTTTTTCCTCAAATGATCTATAGATTGCTAATACACACATGATACACATTGCCAATCAGAATCCCAGCAGGTTTTATTATAGCAATTGACAAAAGTTACACAAATTCCTATAACATGCAAAGGACCTAGAATAGACAGAATCAATTTGGAAAAGAACAAACTTGAAGAACTTAGACGACTGATTGATATCAAGATGGTAACATTTGGCTTAAGGATGTACAGATAAACTTTTTCTGGCAAGTTGAGAAATAAACACACAAAGATACCAACAAATGATTTTCAACAGATACTTGAAGGTCAGTGAATGGGCAAAGGAACTTGTTTGTATCAAAGGGTTCTGCAGAGCTTGGATATGCTATGGACTCCAATGAGTCTCAATTCTGTATCACACCACACAGAACATTTAATGGAGGATGGAGTATAGATAGGCCTAAACATTCAAAGATAAAATGTAAAGTTTGCAGAATAAAACATAACATTGGTAAAGGGGGGGTGTAAAATGGTATAAACCACTTTGCAAAAACTGCTTGACAATTTCTTATAAAGTTAAGTACACATTCCCACTATATCTTACCGATATTTAATAGAAATAAAAAGACTCATTTAAGATTATTCATAATATCCTGTATTAGTTTTTGTAGGCGGCCGAAACAAATATCCACAACCCTGGTGGCTTAACACAACAGAAATTGATTCTCTCACGTTTCTGGAGGCCAAAATCCCTAAGTCAGGGTGCTGGCTGAGTTGGTTCCTTCCGAGGCTCAGGAAGAACCCGTGCCATGCCTCTGCCCTAGCTTCTGGTAGCTGCCGGCAGCCCTTGGCATTTCTTAGCTGTAGCGTGACTTCCATCTCTGCCTCCACGTCACTGCCTTTGGTTTGTTTCCCCCTTTCCCACTTCTATTAAAGTGACACCACTCATTGGATTTAGGACCCACCCTAAATCTTGCATGCTCTCATCTGGAGACCAGAAACGTCATTACAACTGCAGCGAAGATCCTATTTTCAAATAAGGTCGTGTTCACAGGTACCTGAGGTTAGGACTTAACATATCATTTTTTGATCCCTATTCAACCCAACCCACTACATACCCTCAAACTGGAACAGAAAAAAAACAAAAACAGCTATCAACAGGAAAGTGGATAAACAAATTTTGGTATGTTCCTACAATGAAACATTGCTCATTAATAAAAAGGAACAAAGTGCTGAATCACACTGTTTGTGTATCTCAAAGCCATTTTGTTGAGTGAAAGAAACCAGGCTCAGAAAGTGTTTACTGTAGGTTTCATTAATATAAATTTCAAGGACAGGCAAAACTAAGTTATAGTGATAGAAATAAAAACATTGGTTTCCTATGGGAGGGTGGAGATTGTGTGGAAGCGGACGTGAATGAATTTAAAACACCAGACTGGTTCTGGGTTTTATGCCAGCTTTTTAATTCATCAGATATGAAGCTTATGTGTTAGGAGTGTTTGCTAAGACTGCCAAATTAAATAAGCCTCTCTATCTAGCTTTTCCACTTTCAGATCCCCGGTATCTACTGATCATCTGGACCACCTGTGAAACCCCTAGTGGTCCCGAATTGATAAGCATTTGTAAACAAAGACAAAGCAATATCTGATATCTACAGCCAATTGTCTGTTTCTTGGCTAGCTGATTTATCCTTTTAATATTTTCTGTATAATTCTTGTCTTTGACCTTGCTCTTATAGAAAATGTAAAAAATCATACCATATGTATGTTGCTGTTTAGTAGTTTTTAAAAATAATTTTAGCTTAGGAGTTTTGATATCATAAGGGCACATTTATTTTAAAAACATTTTTGATATTCCGAGCACTACCCAGGCATAAGGCATTTGAATAGCTATGTTTTTAATGCCTCATATGAAGTAATGTGAACATTTCTTCTTTCTTCTGAGAATTCTGAAGACCATGAAAATATTGGCCCACTAATGATAATGGGTAGAAATTATTCATCTCGTTTAAGGAGAAAAACCAAGTTCAGAACTTTTTCCTGTGTCTTAATTCTATTATTAGATCCCATTCCTTTCTCATATGTTACTTTTCTTTCTAAACCCTTTATCAAAGATGCATTTGTTGGGTTTTTTTCACATTCTCCTTGCTTATCACACCTCTCCCAGGGAGTGCGGAAGAATTAGCTAATGTGGAAATATGAGCAGAGAATGCAGTGCAGAGGGGAGAGCAAAAGTGGATCTGGGAAGAAGATTAAAAATTCAGCACAGCAGGCGGTAGTTGGATATGCCAAGGAGAAAGGAAAGAAATCAGAAGGGGAGTAGGCGATGCTCACAGCAGGGTCATATCTATAGTGTTTTATCAGTAACTGCTAGGGGGACATCACAGTCCGTTCTTACTCATAGGAGCACTAGAAGCAGTTTGAGTATCAGATGGTTTTTCAGTTGTGGTTATTAATTTCTACAATGTGATGCTCTGAGTGGAATGCACACTTGATTGGCAGAAAGTGAGCTCTAGGCTCATGTCCTACTGGCCATGTGACCTACAAAGGGTCATTTAAGCTTCCCGGAATGCTGTACCATTTCATTGTTCTTTATAATTATGTATTTATGAAATGAAGTGAAGGTTTAGTCAGTCAATTAAGACTGAAGCTAGTACCTTTTGAATCAGGTTACTTGTAGTGTTAGAAAGTTAAATGAATGTTAAGTAATTTTATAACAACTTTAAAGAAGAATAGTAAAGATATGGAACATATACTAAAATCTAATTTTTGAGAGGAGGCTGCATAAGTCTGCAGGCAGGAAGGGAGGGAAAAAGCCCAACAAGTTTTGAATAAATTGGCTCCTGAAAAATCTCTTTATAAAAGGAACTACATAAAGAAAACAGAGTTGGTATAAAAATGCCAAATTGACTCGTTTTTTTCCCCATAGAATAATGGATACAATTAAAATTATATGTGAAAAACACAACCATAATGAGATAATAAGAGATTGCATCTCCTTGGGATTTTTTCTACTTTTTCCCCTTTAAGACAGATGGAAAGAATGAGATGAAATATGCTGTAAGGGCGGCAGCCACGACTCTGTGCCCCTCATAGCACGGAGTGGGCACCCAGTCAGTACTTGTTGGATCATTGATTTTCTGTAGGTCTTTTCACCGTATTTTTGTCCCTGCTCCAACCACGCATACGTTGCCAACAAACAAAATTTTGAAATAAAAATGTCCTTAGAATGCTGGATTTTGCTCATTGTTAGATTTTCTCTAGTTATTGTTTTTCAGGTTATTGCCTTCTGGCATGTGTCATCAGATGGTGGTAGGTGGGAAGACTGCAGGAATACCGCTTTTACCTTCAAAGAATAGTAGTGAAATAAAATTTTTTTTTATTTTTTTATCTTTAGATTGATTTTCAGGTTATATCTCATTATTGTCAGATTTTGGTGCTGTGGGTTTACCTTGCTAAGATCCAGTAAAAATAAATTTAAAGGACACTTTTGTAAAACTGAAATTCCAATTCCTTCTAACATTCTAATTATTATCTTAGCTCCTTGTACTATAGCCTTTTCTTCGCTCTTTGTTTTGTGACTTTCTGTTACCATTGAGAGTGTTTGCTCACTGTAGCTCTCTGTTTTTGCATTCAGCGTAGGCTGTGTCCGCCACGCCAGAGATCTAGGCTCCTTGGCACAAATAGAATGCACATCCCGTGTTTATAGAATGTGTGAAGTGATGAAACTTTCTTCAGAGTTTTGAAACAATACTTTCCCATTTTTAAAACCTTTTTTTCTTTGATCCCTTCTGAAGAAACAAGCTTTGATTTGATTAATAAGAAACAGAGCCCTGCTATTATTATCATGGACCCCATGATTTAGATCTTAGAACATTAGCTTTCATTGAAATTTTTTTAAAGGGGCAGCCATTTTGGCCTAGGGGTCATAGTAGGCTAAATAGTGGACTATCGACCGAAACTACGTGGCTTTAGGTGATCTCTCAGGGTTCTTTGCAGCTCAGCGATTTCGTTCCCTAAAGTGCATTTATCTCGTATCAGTGAAAATACGAACTTTTCCGAATTTGGAAGAACGAACAATATGAAAAGGACATCTGATGAATATCGGTCAAAGACCTGTTTGGTTGCCTTTCCTGACTTTGCTTTGTCAGGGTTTTTCATGAACACATAGCACTTTGTTCCGCATTACATCATAGACTTACTCTATCTTTTCAAGGTACCTGTCCCTGGTACCAGGTAGACTCATTACTCATACAAATCTAGGTTATGTTTTTCTAGGAAAATTAATTACTTCGTACTGGCTGCATATGGTTAGCCTGTCAGCAGGAAAGCTGTAACATATTCTGGGGCAGTATCATATAGCCATTTAAGCAGTGTTTTGTTTTGTTTTTTTCTCTTTGTGCACAAAGTAATACACTAGTATATGTTAAAATGAATATGTTTTGTAATACTGGTGTTTCGCATGGGATACTGGAGAATTTCTTCTTGTGTTTATTGCAACGTGCTAAATGCCTGACTTCATAATCGTGAATAAGGGCATAGACAAAACAGAGATGCCATGGGCTTTGCACACCTCGGGAATGGCCATAACTAGATGTACTTATGCACGTGTTCTTTTGAACATCTTGTTGTTCTAAAGAATATATTAAGTATAATAGGGCGTTATACAGAATTGGTCCAATATGATAGGAGTCTCTTCCATTTGCAATGTTTAAGTAAGGATATGAATTCCAGGGAAGTGAGTCCATTTGGGAGCATTTTAAGACACATGAAGTGACTTTCTGAGAAATAATCACTGCTTATTTCTACTTTGTGTGCTAAACACACAATGTTCAAACAGAATGAGCCATGGCCACGAAGAATGGGTGTTCTAATAGGGCCTTACTTTGTCTTTCTAAAATTTTATATTACTTAAATTTATTCTATTATATAAAACCATTATCAGTAATGTTTCTTTTTTACTTTAAAAAAATGTCTTTGAGCTTGTAGGAGTTTTTTACTCTCTTCTAGGAGGAAAAAAATTATTTTCTCTTGATAGGGGAATTTAGGGACATTCCTGGAAGTCAAGGAGTTTAAAGATGGTCCTTAAAGTACTTTGTAGAAGAGATTTTTATTAACTATTGGGTTGTTGGAAAAGTCATGATGCATGTTCATTTTTGGAAGTACTAGAGTCATCTGCATCTATGTTATTGCTATGTAAGTTGACAGCTGACAGTTCTAGCTTCATTCTAAAAAAGTGAGCAATTTGGTTGAGTTTTGGAGATTTTACAACAAGTTGAAGATGGATGACCAAACTGTGCATTTTTGCCGTATTTTACTGTTTTACTTCCATAAAGGGAAGAATGCGTGTCAAGCTTGTAAAAAGTTGCATAAAGTTTACTGTGACAATGCTCTACAAGAATGTCAGTGCTAATCATGGTTCACGAATTTCCGTGCTGGTGATTTTGATCTCAATGATACTCCTTGGTCAGGGAGGCCCACCGAGGTTGATGACAACAAAATTAAGGCATTGATCGCGTCAAACCCACATTACACGACACGAGAGATTGCAGAAACATTGAACATCCATCATTCAAACATTCACAACCAGAATGTTTGTGAATACATTCTGAAGAAGCTGGGATACGTAAGCAAGCCCAATATTTGGGTTCCGCATGAACTCAAAGAAGTTTATTTGACGACTCGTATAAACATCTGCAATATGCTCATTAAACATGAGGAAAACGATCCTTTTTCGAAGCGACTGATAACTGGGTGATGAGAAGTGGATTGTTGACAACAATGTGGTGCACAAACCATCTTGGTCCCGACGTGATGATTCTCCTCAAACGACATCTAAAGCAGACATTCATCAGAGGAAGGTTATGCTCTCAGTGTTGTGGGATTTTAAAGGTGTGTTTTTTGAGCTCCTACCAAGGTACCAAACAATTTGAATGTGTACTGTCGGCAGTTGGACAGTTTGAACGAATCCATCATCCGGAAACATCCAGAGCTTGTTAATTGTAAAGGAGTTGTGTTCCATCGTGACAATGCGAGACCACACACAAGTTTGATCACCTGTCAAAAATTATTGGAGTTTGGATGGGATGTGTTGCCACACCCATCATACTCACCTGACCTTGCACTGTCAGATTTCCATATGTCTCGCTCTCTTCAAAACTCCTTGTGTGGTATATAACGTTCAATTCAGATGAGGCTGTAAATCAGCACCTTGTTCAGTTTTTCGCAAATAAAGAAAGGTCCTTGTATGAACGAGGAATTATGAAGCTCACTGAAAGATGGCAAAAGGTTATCGAACAAAATGGTCAATATATCATTGATTGATCTTTGTTCTTTATATAAATAAATGACCATTGAAAAACATAGACAAAATACGTCAGGACTTTTCCCAACAACCCAATGTATTAGTTGAGCTCTTAGAATCTTGGCTGTAGACTAGCAGTTCTCAACCTGTGGGCCGCAACCCCTTTGGGGGTCGAATGACCCTTTCACAGGGGTCGCCGGGTACTCGTATGTGGGCGTATCTGCATATGGGCCTGGAGACGGATAGAGGGGCGGTGTCTCGGTTCCTAAGACCATCAAAAATATGTGTTTTCCGATGGTCTTAGGCGACCCCGTGAAAGATTGAGAACCGCTGCTGTAGACACATAAACATTTCACATGTCAAGTGCTTGGGAAGAATGCTAGATGTAAATTAGATATTTGGATTATTTTCTAAGAAACTTTTCCATCACTACAAGGGTTTGGTCCATGTAAAGATACTCCCCCATGGTATCTACTGAGAGCTACGTCTTCATTGCTTAGTTCTTGTGAGTCAAGTATGCTGGATTATATCGTTGCATCATTAAGGCACTGTCTGTATTATCCTGTTGGCTCTATTAAGTTCAGGCTTTTGAATGGCATATTTTATTTTAAATAACAATCATTGTATTATTAGCAAGAGCTTTCTGCCTCTCTACCAGAAATTCTATGAGCTTCAAGAGACACTTGCAGCTTTTTTTTTTCAGTTCTGTTACTGACTGAACTATTTTCTATTTTAACTCTATCATGTTCTATCACTATTTTTGTTTTTTGACCTTGCCTGAAACTGCTTTTGATGTTTATAATATTGGGTCATCGGGAAAGTCATGACATATTTTTCTATGTTTTTCAGTGTAGTTATTTTCACTATTTTCAATAGTTATTGAAGTTCAACAGTCATACTGTTACTACCCCATCAACCTGTTTTAAGTCTCAAGTTCCTAATGCATTTGGCCAAGGGGTTCACGTATCTCCCCCTCAGCTGTGTTGCTAGAACATGGGGGAGTAAGTGTAAGACAAGAGCTCGCTGACCCTCTAGCCCTTTTGTTCTTTTTGACCCGTTCGATCACCTATATTCCCAACAGGGACCCCAGAGTCCTAAACGGGGTTATTTGGCATGTGATAGACCTGTGGCTTTGCACCTCCTCAGTCTTCTGCTATCCCCACGCTTCCTAACTCTGATTCAGTATGTGTCAGGAGTCATCCTACTTTCCTGTTTCTGAAGCAAGTCAATTTTGTACAAATTGGGACCTATTTACTGTCCCTCTATCTAACACATATTGTTAACAGCGCTTCTGAGGACAGCAGTTGCTATTTGAAGAAAAGAAACCCTCTTTCCACCTTCCTGAATATGTTTTAAACGTGACCCAGCATGTTTCAGTATTGAAGAAAAATTAATAGTATAAATGCTTTGTAATGTGTGACCTCTGTATCCGGTCACCTTTTTTTTACAATTTAGTGGTTTTTAAAAATGACATGTACTTTATTAAACTTTATCATTTAATGAAAGCTTTCATTTCACTGAGTAACTCAAATGTTAATTTTTTTTTTTTTTTCTGTTTTGAGGGATGAGTCTGCAATCCTCAGAAAAACAAGCAGGGCTTTTCTCTTTCCCTGCTATCAGTTTTAGGGGACATATTGCTTCCTAGGTACTGTCATACCAATAAATCATCCCAGATTACTTGCAGTCGTACAGTACTAAAGTATACCATGCATTTTAAAGGGAATCTGCTATTTTCTTTTCAATCAGATGAGCACCGTGAAGAGCCTGCGGCCACGGCTCAGTGCTATTCTCTTTAAGCTTCAGTTTGAAGAGCAGGTGAACAACATCAAACCTGACATCATGGCTGTCAGCACTGCCTGCGAAGAGATAAAGAAGAGCCGAAGCTTTAGTAAGTTGCTGGAACTTGTGTTGCTAATGGGAAACTACATGAACGCCGGCTCCCGGAATGCACAAACCTTCGGATTTAACCTTAGCTCTCTCTGTAAAGTGAGTTGTTGTTTTTTTTTCTAAACACATATTTGCCTGAACACTTAACTCTTAAAATGTCATCCCTGATTACATTATTTAAGTGTTTTTATTTTGATGTGCCCTTTTATTACGAACTTGAACTTAAATGAACCATGAACCCAAACCCAGAGTGAACTAAGCTAATTGACTCAACCTCTGAACTACATCCAAATATTAATTTTCTCTGATCTGCAAATCCAACTGAAGGAATTTAATTACAAAATTATGTCGAAACATTATGCTTTCTCAAGTTAATGAAATGGAACTTTAAAATATTGTTTAAACCTAAAAGTCATTCGATTCAGGTACCTGCACATGATGATTGAGATATATATATATATATATATATATATATATATATAGAGAGATAGAGAGAGAGAGAGAGAGAGAGAGAGAGAGAGAGAGAGAGAGAGAGAACGAACGAGAGAACTGCTTAGGATTGCCACTAAAATCTTTATTCAAATATTTCTTTGCCTTTTTTTTTTTTTTTGCAAGCAGACTAAAGGGGGAGAAAAGTGAATTTACTTTGTATAAAAGGAAAATTATTTGGTATAAAAAACACCACAGATGTCACTGATGATTTTGAAATATTTCTATCTTAATATACTTTTAGAGGATATGAAAATGGAGTAAATTTAGAGATTCTTTTCTTTTTTTTTTCTGCTGGGTTCTTCCAGGGGCGGTATTTTCTTACAGCAAATATAGTCAATGTTCTGTATAACAGACCTCTTCTCTAAGAACTGGGCCATAGTAATAATGCTTTATTGATCTGCTTACAACACATTCTTCTCCATTGGAAATCACAGGGAAAGCTTTCTCTTGTTCTTGACCTGGTAGCTTCTACTCTCCTGACTAAGGAATCTGATTAGTGCAATTGCCTGTAGGAAGGGAAGGTGAGAAACAGGATCCACTTCAGCTCTGGGTTACTGGATAGTTAACCTCTTGGTACTTCCATGAATTTCCTTACACAGTTTCCCTGACTTCAGCCACCACTGGTCTCAGTGCCTCGTGAGCTTTCCCTGCTCCTCTCCTCTTTGTATTTTCCTCTCCTCGTTTTCTTAGCCTTCTGTATTCAGCTCAGGTCCCTAGCATGGGTGATGTAGCTCATAACACCTGCATTGAAGCCTTTGCACATTTATAGAGTGCCTCCTTACTCCTGTGCCAAGTGTTTGACCTGATCCTCTCATTGAATGTGTGTGGTTAATGTTATCCTAGCATACATGGACTTATATTTTATACATGTACACTATTATTTGTGATCAAATGTTCTAACGGAGCTGTATTCAAAAAGTTACGGCAGCAGAGTTAAGAGAGGGAGGGAGGGCAGTTAATTATTCCGAGAGGAACAGGAATTTGAGCTGGCTCTGGAAGAGGGCGTGAATGCCTCCTGAGAGGAAAAGCAGTTCTAAGCAAGAACCAACAGTGTGTATAAAGGTTACATCGTGGCATGTGTGAGTAAACCGAGCGACCCAGTACAGCTGGGGCCTCGATGGGAGAGGCGTGGAGATAATGGAAATGAGATGGCACGTTGGTCTAGATCGTGAAAAGCTTCAAATGTCGTGCCTTATGGTAAAGGTTTTATGGAGGCATGGTATTTCTTCCTGTAAGGCAAGCGATGTTGTCAGATGTCCTACAGGAAGATAATTCTAAGAGCAGTATGGACAAACAGAAGCTACACTGCCCAGTACTGTCACCATTAGCCACACGTGGCTATTTAAATTTAAATTAATTAAAATTTAAATAAAATTAAAAGTTAAACTTCTAAGTCACACTTGCCATGTTTCAAGCGAATCAAGTGTTCCTTTGTGCTGGCAGCATAAATATAGCACATTTCCATCATTGCAGAAAGTTCTACTGGACAACACTGGGTTAGAGGGATACAGTGGGGAGAGACTCTGTGATTGGCTGACTTGTAGCATGTGACCTAGGAGCCGGACAGAGGAAATCAAACTGAGAAGATAGATAGGGAAGACCAAGGGAGGTGAGGGAAAAAAGGGGAGTGTCAAAGATTACTCCATGCTACTGACGTATTTGAAGTGGTTGCTCAAAAAAGAACCAGTTCAGGCTGTTTTTGGTGTTTCCTCCCCCTTGTTTACCTCAGTGTCTGAAAGGGCATATGAGTGACGCACCTTATTCAATTATTTAACAATTATTTGAGCGTCTACCATATCACAGCACCTCTTCTTTGAGATGCAGGAAGTTCGAGCTACAGTAGTGGCAAAGGGGTTTGAGGTGAAATGGGAGAGGGGACGGAGGAAAGTGTACACATTTAAGGAACACCTAGGGAGTTGTCAGGAGGTGGTGATTATGGACTGGGGGACTGAGGACAACAAAGGAAGCTGCACTGCAAGGTTCAGGCTTTCCCTCAGATGGCAAGCAAAGGATGAATAGCAGGATGAGGAGCAAGGTGGGGGAGAAGCTAAGTCCGCACCTACCTGTCTACTGGAGTTTGTGTCACGGTGCCAAGTGTCTGTCTCTCTCCAGGTTTTGCATCTCAGAACTATAGTAGACTCACAAAGCGTTGACCGCATGCTCTCACTCATGTATTCTTTGAAAGAGACCTGTTGACAAGAGATTAGTTCTGATTAATGAGGTGGACTAGCCTAATACAGTGCTTGGTATACAGTAAATATTCAATAAATAGCTGTTGAGTGAATGGCAATGCAGTAGACGCACAGTGTGTCTCTTAGTTATTGTGTAGTTGCAAATAGAGAGCCTCCTGTATTGAGAGGCAGTCACTGATGCACAGTAATTTTAAAATCTTTTATGAATGGAACGCATGCTGTTATTATTTTACTAGAGTTAATCTGCAAACCAGTTAATCTGTCTCCAGATAATAGAGTTAACTGTATTTTCAGGCAACAAGACTGGATGTTTTGATCATCCCTCTTAGCAGCCTTCTGTTGTAGAGAAAGAAAATAAGTACTAGAATTTCCTATTTTTTATTAGTCTACGTGTGAAGTGGAAAGCATATATTGAACAAGATGATATCTCATCGTGCTTATTATCAGAAGTAGCAGCTTGATCTTTGACAATTATGATTGAATTTTCACATTGAGTAAAAAACATTTGGTTTGATCATAAGCCCCACACAAGGAATTCCATATTTATTTGAAAGTAGAAAGATAGGGTTATATTTTAATCTGTTAAAACATGCTGGGTAATCCTATGACATTTAATAGTCTATATCTCAAATCTTTACTTTTAAGTGTCCTTTATATATTTAGCTACAGTATGAAAAGTGCATGAAAATTCATATTAAATTATTAACATTATGTTGTCTAGAATAATTACACGAATTCTGAATTCTATATACATTTTAATTTTAGGAGCTATATTATATCTTTGTATACATTTGTAATTGGGATGGTTACCGTAATAACTCAGAGGTCAGAGAGAAAATGTCTACTTTCTTTTATCCCAAAGATTTGCTATGGTTAATGATAAAATATAAAAGTAAAATATGAGATATAAGGTAAACATAAAGTAGAATCTATTATTAAGACATACACAAATATTAAAGTAAATGTATAGGTTTGAGGCTTTCTAATAATAAAAATGAAGAGCAAATATGGTCATGAAACTTTTCATGAACTAAAAACAGTGGTTTCCCAGATTAGCCAAAGCTGAACTTCATAAGAAATTTTTCATATGAATTGTTATAAAGGAAAAATGTGGAGTGGAGCAGTGTTCTTACAAATAACAAGTGAAAAAAATTCATCACAACTATCTCCCCGGCTTCCACTCCCTCCCCTCAACCCAGTCCCCTACGTATATGTGTGCAGGACTTTTTAGGGAAATGCTCTGAGAGTATCCTCATAGTAAGATACCATTGTACTCTTTAGTTACAGTAATGCTACTTCTAATTTAAGTAAAATGGAGTACATACTTTGCTTTCTGATGGCTTAGCTTTTTAAAAGAATAAACCTTAGACTTACAGGAGAATGGGGGGACTACTTGTTATTCCTAAGAGTCCTCTGAAGATATGCCTAGACTTTACATAAACGCTAGATAATAGTTTGAGATTATAGTCTTTTTTCAGGGTTTTTATTGATTAAATGCAAATCTGTATCCTTAGAAACTCCCTCAGCAAATGGTAGGTGCTTGCCTAACCAAAATGCCTACCTGGAAAAATTTGAATGTGGCTAGTGCTGCAGTTAGTTCCCTTCGAAAACCTGTTGGTGGGATCGGATCTTTTTTGTCTCCCCAAGTAGATCAAGCAGAAGAATGAGTTGACCCAACCATCACAGTTCAACACCATATTAAAATATATGAGGTGATTTTTGTAAATATAAAAAGCCAGATATTATCAATCCACATCCAATGGCTATCATATTATTTTGGTAATGTTTACCAATGTCTAATGAGATGTGTGATTTCTGAATAACAAAGCCTCCCACTCAATACAACTGGATGATGTTGCTGTAAAATGTAGCTCTTTGTTCTAATTAAACTGACTTCCTATATTGGGATAGTAGCTAAAAATTGTGGAAGAGTTTACCAATGTAATAACTAATTTTTATCAGTAATTGTGCCGTTATTTTTTGGGAGAATTGTAGAAACACATCACCATTGATTCCACTATAAATGTATCCACATTATCAGTTTGTAGGGAACTTTCTATTCTCTCTGGCAGCAGAATGTATGGTGAGTTCATCTCAAAGGAGAAGTCATCTCAAGATAGTACTAATGGGGCTGTGAGGGGCGGGGTTAGGTGTTAACGGCTGGGGGAAGGGGCGGCATGCAAGATTGATCTATGTCTTCGTTCTCTTCCAGTACATGAACTTGTCTGATCTCCTTTGTACTCCTTTTATAAGCACAGGCTAAGCAAAAGCAGGGTGACTTCACCAAAGCTATGGTGGGACAGGTTTTGAGAACAAACAAGTTAAACTTCCTTTTAATGCCCCTACCAACTCCAGTGAGCGACTTGTGACATCGTGAACAGCTCTTCTTGTGGACACTGATTCTCAACCTGGCGTATCCTGTAAGAAATATGCGTCAGCCCCACATCAGATTATTAATACTTCACCATGCATGAATGTGGATCCTGCTTGGAGTTGTTGTTGTTGTTATTATTATTATTTTTTTTTATTTTTATATATAAAAAAGGCCCTCCTGGCGATTTTAATGCACAGACTGAGCTGAGCATTGCTTACTGTCTTCTGCCTTACTTGCTTTTTCCCAGAATGGAAAATTCCTGATTGGTGGTCCTGGACCAACCAACAAACATAACACAATAAAACCTAACCAACACAAAAACAGAAACAGAAAAAAACAACTCTACTTCTTTCCTTAAGGATGAGTGGTGGACCTGTTTCCCCAAACTGCTGCTTTTTTGTGCCAAGCTGAGCACTATTCTGGAAATGAAGGAAAGCAGGGAAAGGGGTATGAATTTCAGGCACACGGGAACTGAGATAAGTTGATGGCCAGTGTCCTGAGTTACGTCGCAGGCCTCTCTCTACTTTCCACAGGTAGCGTTTCGGTAACTGTAAAAAGCAGGAGACAAATACCTCTACCTGTTGCAGGCAGTTTGTATTTTGCACACCTGTAACAGTCGCATGGGTTAATCCTATGAATCTTTTTTTGTGTGACATTTTCATTCTCGTATACCAGTTTTTTTTTTAAAGAAAGACCTCTGCCAAACAAACCCATTGTTTCCATCTGCATTCAGTGTTTTAGAGGAGTATTTATTCTTTGTCAGATTGGCACAATCGCACCAGTAAATTTTGGCGCCCTTCGGAAGTAAAGCGGCTTTTGGCAAAGACTCGCAGATAACAAATGCCATTCTTAGTTCACATCCAGCCAGTTAAATCGCGGAGATACGGACGTCCTAAGCAGTGTGAAACTGTTTAGGATTCTTAGCCCCTTTTGGCTCACTAATTAGCACATTTAATATGTGGCATTTTCTAAGAAATATTTAATTGGCATTACTAAGTAGTGTTTTTTGATAAATTTCATTCACTTTACCTCCGTTTGGTTTTTCAATTGCTGTCAAACGTTGTAAGTTGGAATTCTTTTAATGGGATTATAAAAGCTGTTGTAGATTGGCTTTGGTCACAATCAGCAAATACACTGCTTGTGTGCTGTCATTTCACTGCGTGTGACCGTGCTAATCTGTCACACTTCCTTTCCCCGAGATACACGGCTTCAGCATCCTCCTCAACACCTCCCTTAGCGACACTCCTCACATCAGGGGCACCTCCCAAGGTAAATTTTACCTGCCACCCCTGCTTTTGTCCAGTGTCTTGTTTTTGTACATTTTGCAAACAAGAAATCAAAAATTAAACTAGACACTCCCTTCCTGGTACTCTAGGAAGCTTGTTATGCGCCTCTCCTTTATAAAGGGTCTGCACTGTTTCCAGATTTTTGGGATCAGAGGCAAAACAGGTAACACTATTATCTATAGAATCATACTTAACTAATGTTATTTGTGAACATTTATTCTTAGGTTATGGGGAAGAATATAGTGATGGAATGGGTGCATACAAAAACCAGACAGAGACATTATAAGAAAGGGAAATTTTAGCTCAGTATCTCTCAAAACATAGGTGCAGAAATCCTCAACAAGATAGAACAATTAAAACCCACAATATAGAAAAAGAATTGTAACCCATGACTAAATGGGGTTATTAAAGAAATATATATTCCATGTTCATGAAAAGGAATATTCAATATTGTTAAGATGTCAGTTCTTCACAAGTTGATCTATACATTCAATGCAATCCCAATCAAAATCCTTAATAGGTTATTTTGTGGATATTGCAAACTGATTATAAAGTTTATATTGATATGTAAAAACCCAGAAAACCACACAACACTGAAGAAGTACCAAGTCAGAAGCCTGACATTACCCAACTTTAATACTTACTGTAGAGCTACAAAAATCAAAACATTGTGATATTGGGGAGGAAAAAGACAAATAGATTAATGCAACAGAATAGAGAGCCCAGAAGTAGACCCACATTGATATAGTCAACTGATCTTGATAACGGAGCAAAGACAATTCAGTGGAGAAAGAACAGCTTTTTAAAGAAATGGTGTTAGAACAACTGGATATATACGTACTTTAAAATATATCTAGACATAGGCTTTGTGCTTTTGAAAAACTATCTTACAATGGATCATAGACCTAAATGTAAACCACAAACTAAACAACTTATGGAATATAATAGAAGGGCGATCTAACTGATCTTGGGATTGGTGATGACCTTTTAGGCACAACATCAAAAGCATGATCCATGAAAGAAAAGATTGGTAAATAGGACTTCTTAAGTTAAAAACTTCTGGTCTGCTAAAGACACCGAGAGTGAAAAGACAAATCACACACTGCGAGAAAATCTTTGGAAAACAAACATCTGGTAAAGGACTTGTATCCAAAATATATAAAAAACTCTTAACACTGAACAGTAAGAAAACAAACAACCCAATTTAAAAAATGGTCAAAAGACCTGAGTAGACACCCCTCCAAAGAAGATTTACAAATGACAAATAAATGTATGAAAAGGTATTCAACATCATATATCACTAGGAATTTGCAAACCAAAACAATGTGACACCACTACACACGTATTAGAATGGCTAAAATCCAAAACACTGACAACAGCAAATGCTAGTGAGGATGTGGTGCAACACGTACTCTCATTCATTGCTGAAAGGAATGCAAATTGGTACCGCCACTGTGGAAGACTGGCAAGTACAAAGCTATACCCTGATTTGACATAAGATTCAGTGATCACAGTCCTGTATACACAAAGGAGTTGAAAGCCTGTGTACAAATGTGTACAGCAGCTTCATTCATATTAGCCAAAATGCAAAGCAACTGAGATATCCTTTAATAGGTGAATATATAAACAAACTGATAGATTCATACAATAGATTTTTATTCAGTGATAAAAAGAAATAACCTCTCAGGCCAAGAACAGACACGGTATAACCTGAGATGCGTATTACTAAGTGAAGAAGCCAACCCCAAAAGGCTGCGTACTGTGATTCCAACTAGAGTTGACCCTTGAGCCACACGGGCTTGAACTGCTCGTGTTCATTTATATGCGGAATGTTTTCTATAAATACAGTAAATTTCCTTCTGATTTTGTCTTTTAAATTTTTTATTAAAGTATAGTTGCCATACAATATTATATTAATTTCAGGTGTACCACATAGTGATTTGACATTTACATACCGTACGATATGATCACCGCACTAAGTATTGTACCCATCTGTCACCATGCAAAGTTATTACAATATTATTGACTATATTCCCTGTGCTGTACACTACATGTCCATGGCTTACTTATTTTATACCTGGAAGTTAGTGCCTCCTGTTTCCCTTCACCTTTTACACTCACCCCACCCCCCTCCCTCTGGCAACCATCAATTTACTTTGCTCTGTTTCTGCGAGTCTGGTTTTATCTGTTTTTTCTTTTTCTTTTCTTTCTTTCTTTTTTTTGTTTTGTTTTTGCATTCAATATTAATTTCAGGTGTACAGCATATGGTTAGACATTTATATAATTTAAAAAATGATCCCTCTGACTAGTCTGGTATCCACCTGGCACTATACATAGTTATTACCATATTGTTGACTATATTCCCTAGACTTTACATCCCTATGAGTATTTTGTAACTACCAATTTGTACTTCTTAATCCCTTCACCTTTTTCACCCTGTCCCCAACCCCCCCTCCAATAAATCTAGTACCCATACATAGTTATTATGGTATTATTGACTATGTTTCTTATTCTGTACCCTACAGTCTCATGACTACTTTGTAATAAAACATTTGTACTTCTTAATCTCTCACCCTTTTTCACCCACCTCCTAATCCCCCTGTCATCTGACAACCATCAAAATGTACTCTGTATCTATAAGTTTGTTTCTGTTTTGTTTATTTTGTTCTTTAGATTCCACACATAAGCAAAATCACACTGCATCTGTCTTTTTCTGTCTGACATACTTCACACAACCCAGTAACCTCCAGGTCCATCCATGCCACCGCAGATGGCAAGAATCCATTTTCTTCTGTGGCCAAGCAATATTCTATTGTAGATATGCACCACCTCCTAGTTATTCATTCTTTCATCAGTGAACACCCAGGCTGCCTCCACATCTTGACCATTGTAAACAATGCTGCAATGAACATATAGATGCACACGTCCCCTCAAAGTAGCGTTTTGGGTTTCTTTGGATAAATACCCAGAAGTGGGATTACTGGGTCCTTCTTTGTCACTTGTCATAGCCTTTGTTTTAAAGTCTGTTTTGTCTGGTTTAACTATTGCTACCACAGATTTTTTGTTTCATTTCCATTTTCATGAAATGTATTTTTCCATCCCATTACTTTCAGTCTGTGTGTGTGTTTTTCGATCTGAAGTGAGTATCTTGTAAGGCAGCACATGTAAGGGTCTTGTTTTCTTATCCATTCAGCCACTTTGTCTGTTGATTGGAGCATTTAATCCATTTACATTGAAAGTAATTGTTGATAGATATGTAGTTAGTGCCATTTTATTCATGTTTTTAATCTTTTTTTTTCTCTTCTTAAAGAAGTCTCTCTAACATTCCTTGTAATACTGGTTTGGTAGTGATGAGCTCTGTCAGCTTTTTCTTGTCTGGGAAACTCTTTATCTGTCCTTCAATGCTAAATCTTAGCTTTGCTGGGTAGAGTAATATTGGTTGTAGACCCTTGCTTTTCATTGCTTTGAATATTTCATGCCAGTCCCTTCTGCCCTGCAAAGTTTCTGTAGAGAAATCAGCTGACAGTCTTATGGGAGCTCCCTTGTAGATCACTAACTGCTTTTCTCTTGCTGGTTTTAAGATTCCCTCTTTGTCTTTAACCTTCAGCATTTTAATTATGATGTGTCTTGGTGTGGGCTTCCTTGGGTTCATCTTGTTGGGAATCTTGGTGCTTCCTGGGCTTGTATGTCTATTTCCTTCACCAGGTTATGGAAATTTCCCATCACTATTTCGTCAAATACATTGTCAATTCCTTGCTTGCTTTCTTCTTATTCTGGCACCCTTATGATATGAATGTTGCTACATTTGATGTTGTCCTAGAGGCCCCTTAAACTATCCTCATTTTTTTATCTTTTTTCTGTTTGCTGTTCTCATGGGATATTTGCTACGTTATCTTCTAAATCATTGATTTGATCCTCTGCTTCCTCTAATCTGCTATTGTTTCCCTCTAATGTATTTTTCATTTCAGTTACTGCATTCTCCATTTCTGACTGGTTCTTTTTAATATTTTCTGTCTCCATTTTTATGTCTTCAATCTCTTTGTTGAATTTCTCCCTGAGATCAGTGAGCATCCTTATAACCAACGTTTTGAACTGTGCATTTGGTAGAGTACTTGTGTCCATTTTGTTTTTTTCTGAAGCTTTGTTCTGTTCTTTTGGTACATGTTTCTTAGTCTTTATATTTTGGCTGCCTCCTTGTTTCTGTTTCCATGTGTTAGATAGGGCTGTTATGCCTGCCTCTCAGTAGGGTGACCTTATATAGTAGGTGTGCTGTGTGACCCATTGGCACAGTTTTCCTGGTCACTTGAACCACATGGTCCAGGTGTGTCCCTTGTGTGTGCTCTCTTGTTGTAGTTGAACCTTGCTTGCTGTTTCCACATCAGTGGGACGGATTGACCGTCAGGGTGATGGGTTGTGAGGACTGGCCTTGACTACAGTGGAGGAGCTGTTCTGCAGGTAGCTGACCCTACAGAACAGTCTTCGCTTTATCAGGGCTCTGGTGCCTGCCCAGTCTGCTCTTCAGGTGTGTCGTCCTTGTAGGCGATGCTCTGGCTTGGTCCAAAGCTGGCCACTGGGCATGGCAGCCTTGTGGCCTCCTGGGCGGGTTGCCATGACAGGCCAAGTTCAGCTGCAGCCTTTGTCCTGGTCAGGGCCACCTGGCATGAGCCACAGTGCAGTCCCCAGGTGGCTGCCACCTGCTCTGTGCTTTGAGGTACCTCAAGAAACCAAGCCACAAGCTGAAGCCTCCTGTTGCTGGCATCGGGTTCAGGGCTGCTCAGCCAGAGGTGTGGGACACGCCAAAGGCAGATGCTGCTTTTTCAGGTCTTGTGAATCTTTGACAGATTTTAGGAAAGTCTGCAGCATGAGCCAAGACAGGTAGTTTGTATGGAAAAACCACTGAAACCACTTGGGCCTGCAAGTTGGATGGGGTGGTATCTCAGGGAACCACCAGAGCAGGGTGAACGGTGTTGGCCAGATTGATGGAGACTCGGATATGGCTGCCATCTGCGTCTGCCACCAGGAAAAGCAAAGATATAATGGCTCTTGATAGCTCCTCCATCTGGGAGAAAGCTGCCTCTCCAGGCCTTGCCCTATAGCCAGACAATTCACTTCCTCCCCGTATGTCCCTGGTGCCTTTCAAGCTGATGTCCCAGCACTGGAACTCAGAGCGCGTGAACCCATCAGCAAGTAAGTCCATCTGCAGGCCCTTTAAGAGGAGCACATGGGACTTCAGCCCCACCCCTCTCACTCAGCCACAATCTCCGCTGGTTTTCACAGCCAGAAGTTATGGGGACTTCTCTCTCTGGCACTAGAACCCTGGGCTGGAGAGTCTGGTGTGGGGCTGGGACCCCTCACTGCTCCTCTGGAGGGACTCTCTTTAGCAAAGATATCCCTCCCAATTTTCTGTCTTCACATTGGGGTGTGGGACCAGACCGTTCTGCGTCTCTCCTGTCTTACCAGTCTTGAGTTGACTTCTTCTGATTGTCTTTAGTTGTAGGGCTTCAGTTCAGCTAGATTCAGGTGATTCTCAATGGCTGTTCTGTAGTTTAGTTGTAACGTTGATGGCCATGAGATGAGGCAAGCTCAACATTTACTTGCTCTGCCATCTTCCCTTATGATTTTCTTAACATTTCTTTTTCTCTAAATCTAGAGAAAATCTTTATTGTAAGAATACAATATATAATGTGTATAACATATAAAATGTGTTAATTGACTTTGTTATCACTAAGATATATTGGTTGGTAATAGTAGGCTATTAGTAGTTAAGTTTTTGGGGAGTCAAAATCTGTACTGCATTGGGGAGCCGGCACCCCTATCTCCTGCATTGTTCAAGAGTCAACTGTAGGTGATATTCTGGAGAAGACAAATTTTATAGAGACAGTGAAAAGAGCAGTGGTTGCCACAGGGTGGGGGACAAGGAACAAGGAAGGGATGAATAGGTGAAGCACAGGGAGTGTTTTAGGGTGGTGAAACTATTCTGTATGACATGTAATGGTCAGTAGGTGACATGCATATGTCAAAACTTACAGAACTGTTAAACACAAACTGTAAAGTATACTGTGGATCTTAGTTAATGTATCAATATGGGCACATCAATTGTAAGAAATGTACCACACTAATGCAAAATGCTATTAATAGGGGGATTTGTGTGTGTGGAGAAGAGAATATATGGGAACTCTATTTTCTGCTTTTTTTTTTTGTAAAGTTGAAACTGCTCTGAATAATAGTCTTAATTAAAACAAATAGAAGGTAAAAAAAAGCCATTTAATTTAAAATTAATGAATTTGATCCATTTATATTAATTGAAAGGTATTGAACCTTTAAAAATCTCTTGTAGAATAAGGGGCATCATAAATAAATAGAACATTGACTAATACAATAGATAATGTAATAAGCTAAAATTTTACTAAAACACAAAAATGCTTTTCATATTGAAGTTTCTGTGCTTGCTAAAATCCAAGAGAAATATATTAAAAATATAATTCAGAGAAAGTATGTCTGTGGAGATATGGTAGAAACCAGTTTATTTTATAGAAGTCCACATTGTTTAAAGGATTTTCTTGCTTATGTAGTGATTCAATTCTCATTTAAAAATGAAGATTAAGCAATAAATATAAGAACATTTTATATATGAATGCCATGAATTTACCTAATTATCTGTTTTACCTAGTGTCAGTTGATCTCTATTGTAAAAAAGCATTATAAAAGTTTTGTTATAGGTATGAAAAATGGTTATGGCACTAACATGATTCTAAGCATCTGGTTTTGTTCATATTAACATTTTTAATTCCATTCATTTTGGAGGGATACACGATCTTTTTGAAAAATGTAATTAGCAGAGTGTTTTTTAAAAATATATTTATGCATATCAGAAAATATTATCCATTCTATAATTGTGGTTGGTTGCACAAGTGTTTTACTGCACATCGACTTTTTGAACTTCTTATCTGACCAAATAATGATATAATTTTTTAAAGTCTGTATTCACATGTCCATTTTGTGTGGATACTTTAAACTTATATTTAGAGATGCTCTTTCATACATATACAAATCACTTTATTCTGAAAAGGATTTAAGATGAAATATAATGTTAGTAAATATACTTAAGTCTGTTGAAGGTTAAACTTGACAGATATCTTTTCACCAACCATGTTCATGTAATATTTTGTCAGTACTAACACATTAGTAATATGAAAAGATGTGCTGTTTGAGTGATAGGATGCAGGTGGAATTTTGTTAATTTTATAGACAAAACAACAGAAAGAACGTCATGCTCTCAGAACTAGATATGATCTCAGGCTAGAGGGTGAGGGTGACCATTTTTAGAGCCTTTCCAGGCTAGAATTTCCAGGTTAGTGAGCTTCATTATTTTAAATTGCATAATGCTCTTTTGTAGTCTTACTACCATTTTTGTCCACTGTGTTTTTGAGAATTTTGTTTATTTTGATGAATAATAATAAGCCCCAATACATAAAGATTTTTGTAGAGGCACTATATTTTGTAATGGTTAAGGGCTTTGAATTCACACAGACATGGGTTCAAGTGTTGGCTCTACCAGATAGTAGCTCTATGAACTGGGGTACACTACATGATCTCTCAAATCTCTTTTTCCTCCTCCTTAATAATGGGTATAATAACAGTTTTTGTTTCATAGGGATGCTGTGTGTTTTAAGTATGAAACATATATTTTTTTGGCTAGTCCCTGTCTCATAGTAAGTGCCACATAAATAAGTGCTGTGGCTGTCATCCTTAGCATTAATACTATTCACAAGTTAGGGTCTTCTAGAATGTTCATGGAGCCATTCCAGACTCTCATAATTTTGTCATTTTTCTGGTGTTCAGCAATGCCTATAATATCTAAAGATTCTGTGCTGTTTTGCTACATACTTAGATTATAGGAACATAATGGGAGGAAAGTTACTGATTTGACAATATTCTTCAGATATATTTGTAAGTTTCATAATTCTAAGAGTGAAGGGCTAGTCTTTGAATTCTGAAGATCACCAAGAAGATGCTGTTTCATTTTATTTTAGGATTTTCTTGTGAGTAAAACAATGGAGTATTCTTTAAATGTCATCCAAATTTGTGCTGAACGCCTTAAAAATATTCCAAAACCTTGCATTGTAGCTACGAAGAAGTTCTGCTTCAGACTGACAGCTAGACCATGATTTATTACAGGATCTACTGTTAACATTATTTTGTCTGGAATGAACAGAGCAGTTGAAGAAACTCCATCCATCTTTTTGTTTATTTGACGCCTATGCCACATTAAATGTACTTTAAAGAAACAATATATAAATAAGAAATTCAACTTCACAGTGATGATTACTCATCAGGAAGATGAATCTCTTGACAATAATACAAAAGGAATTCTGTCAAGCAATGTCTGTTAAATTCGAATAAGGCATATTTTTTAAACTTAAATGAATTTTAAAGCAAGTTTTTGGCTTCATTTTTTCTTTCCAAATGTTAGCATTATGGAATTTTTTTCTCTTCAGCAAAATTATCACTACCTCTCAAGCTTTACCTCTTCTAGCTCAATCACTGATTATGTTTGATATGAGAAATTAGTAGAAATAGAATGTACCTTTTTATTGTTAATGTTTATCAAAAAGGTGAAGAAAAATAAAGACTCTGAAAAATACATTTTCTTGTGCTTTCATGATGTTGGAAGGCTTCTTCTCCTTCTCCCCCACCTCCTCCTCCTTCTTCAGTGATTTGGGGAAAGAGGAAAGGAATAGAGTACTGAGTCAGAAAGAATACCTTGGCAGCATTATGCAATTTTTCCTGAGGATGTTAGAACGTGAATAAAGAATGTCCTGGAATTGAGAGCCACATAGTAGTTTGTAAGTGAGACACGATGCATTATCAACAGATGGTCTCTATCTGTGTTTCCTTGCTGAACTACTTATTAAGTTTAAGTTCAGATTCATTTGGAAATTTGAGGGATTTTTTTTTTTTTTAGTATATTTGGAAATTTGAGGGATTGTGTGTGTGTGTGTGTGTGTGTGTCACAATTGTTAAATACTGATTTTGGAAGAATGGGAGAATTCTGCTTCCATTTACTGTTTAGTCAGTATACTTTTAAATATTAAACTGATACCAATGCTACTTTCTTATCAGTTGATGTTTTCGATAATATAGCCAAGATAGCACCATCCTCCATAAATGAGCGTTCAGCTTTATGATTGTCTCTGAATACTGGAATCTTTGTTTGACCTGCATACTTAATATTTGTTAAACTTGTAGATGCTACACAAACTAGTATTTCCAGAGTTCTAATTCTGAATTCTTATTGCTCATGAATAATGATCAAGATTGATCCAGCCGGTTACTGTTGGATCATAGAGATTTCTTGATACAGTTAATTCTAGTAGTTGCTGGCTGTTTAGCTGTATCACAAATAGTGCTGGAACACTGTTTCCAGGCTTTCCAAATTATGGAGGGAGATGGTGCTTGTCTTAGCATTCCACCCAGGCTGTGTATCTGGTTTCCCGTGAAAGGAGCATGGTAAGGAAGGGTATAAACGTCGCAGGAGCTGAGTGTCCACAGAGGGACAGGATTCTCCAGGTAGTCACTGCTTTAAAGGGGGGGGGGGGGAATGGAGATAAAAGAGCTTTACTACTAGGATGTTTAAAAAAAAAAAGTCAGCTTTCATGTTAACTCTTGATTGTATATGAGAAAACTGTTATATTTGTGAAAGCTTGCTACTTTTAATCTGCCCATATCCATTTAAGATGACAATATGAATGCAGATCAAATTAACATTCTCAAAATATGTAAAAACAAACTCATAAAAAGGTTCCAACTTACTCAAGCGTGCAAAAAGAACTTCTGAACTGAGATTATAACCAGGTTTCTTCATTTTCATTCTAGTATTTTTCAGATTCGATTTTGCTGTGTCTTCTAAGTCCACTATAATGCATACTTAATATTTTTGGAATGGAAAAATGAATTTAGAGGTCTCTTGCTCTGCCTGGTCCATTTTCTTATCTCACCTCTGTGGAAACAAAGGTCCAGTAACTTGCCCAAGGCTGTGTAACTAATTAAAGACATGTTTTAATATTACGGGGTCAACCATGCATGCGAGTGACAGTCTAGCTAGTAATCAAGTCATTATTTGATTCACTTTTTAATACTCTTTCAAAACACTCAGCTGGATGTTGTGATCTGTGTTCCTTTTGAAAGGCATTAAAAAATGGATTAAATGTTAATACCAGTTTTTAAAGTGCCAAGAGCCATTCTTTTTTTTTTTTATATCATGGTTAGCATACAATATTATATTCATTTCAGGTGTACAAAATAGTGATTGACAATGGTTTGTGTGCTGAATAGGGCAAGATAGCGTTTGAACCTATACCATGGGGAATCATATGAAAGTCAGGCTGTCTAGGGGCATCACTGTTTGTTTCCAGGAATATTATAGTTTTTGCATTAACAAATAGTGGTGTGTGCTAATATTTACTGGCACAGAATTGCTCCTATTCTTCTATCATATTAACTGTTTTTTGATATTTTTCTGATAGTGATATATTATTTAGTGATGTAGAATTTGTAAAAATATTACATATGGAGATACATATTTATACAGACACACACAGGCACTCACCCTTATTTTAAAGTGGGAGATGGTTGGAAAGGAAGCACGTACATAGGGCTGTGCCCAATTAGGCAGGCCAAGACTTTCCAGCTCTAAATTAAATCCTGGTATGCAAAGAGCGGTTCCCGCCTGCCCCCTCCCCCCAGCCTTATATACTTACCCGCTCTGAATGATTACTCAGTTGTGGGAATACTGCCAGATCCGCCCCATATTCACACCCAACGCCCATTTCCCACAACCTGAGCTACACAAAACCCAAGCTAACTCCCTCCTTACTGCTAAGATTTCAGCTTAACCACCTCTCCTGGTGGATTGCATTCCTTGGCCATTTCAGATTGGGATATGTTCATCCAAGTCCTCAGGCCTCTGTTCTCCCTTTCATTCTATATACTTGTTTGGGTTTATTTGATTCACTTTTGAATAGCTCACAAACTGGTGCTTTTAGACCAGTTTACCCCTCTGAGTTCCCCCCACCATCACCAAGGGATTCTCAACAGTTTGACAGGTTATCACCTCAAAGGATAGAAAGTTGTTCTTGAGGTGCAAAAATAATCTAATCTTATTGTTTTCATGTGTAAAGTGCAAATACACATACAGTGCATAAACTTATACAGTGCACCCATGGTTTTAAAATTCCATAGGTACAAATGATTATGGGGAAAATGTCTTAAAAAGCTCCTTGGCTGGCAATAATGAAAAAAAGGTTGAGAAACACCGTTATACACCTATATAAATTACGTCTTTTGTGGACATTTCTACTTGGATGTTATTTAAAAACTTCAGACTCAACTTGTTCAGAACTGAAACAATTATTTTCACTGCCCACCCCGCACAAATCTGTTTCCCATCCTTTCTGTCTGGTTTCAATTAGTGGGATCCTGGGTTTCTGTGCCCACGCTGACCCATTAGCTCTGTTCCTGCAGCATGACCTCAGCTCTGGCTGTCATCTTTCCCTGCCTGGGCAATTGCTACAGCTTTTTAAATTACCCTTCCTGCTCCTGTTATTACCCTTGCCCCAATATTTTATCCACATTGCCCTGCAGGGAGCTTTCTAAATTGTATGGCTGATCATCTCTCATCTGTTTAAAAACTCCCAATTCGTAGGGATCAGAATCCTTTTTTCATTGCATGACCTACCTTTTCTTTTATTATCTTGTCTTTTCCTGTCTTTCCAGATTTCTGTCTTTCTGGTCTACCTACTTGCCCTCCCCAACACACACTTTATTTTTGAGCCATTCAGGCTCCTCAGATGTGCCATTTCCTTCCTCATCTATGGCCTTTTTCAGAGGCTACTCCATTTGCCCAGGATGCTGAGCTTTGGAATTTTCTTCTTCCCTTCCCAAACTCCATACCACTTCCTGTCTACCCGTGTTCAAGTTCAATTCAGTTGGCATGTACTAATCCCAGATGTACTTTGTGATTTTTTTTTTTTTAGCTGAGCCATCCTGCCACCTGTTGGCAGCTCAGCAGCAGCTCAGCTCGGGCCGGGACTCGAACCGCTGTTGCTCAGAGCTCAAACTCTTGAGCGAGCTCTTAACCAACTGAGCCACTCGGCCGGCCCTGTACTTTCTGGTTATTTTGACTATACTGTTTGTCACACTAGAGTAAATACATATTTTCTGGGGGCTTTGTTCGTTTGGTTTTTGTTTTTCACTGAACAGTTTCTGAGGCTTGGCTCCGTGTCTCCTTTGCTGTATGTCTAGCTCCGGAAGTATCTAATAGGCATTCTGTAAGTATACGCCAAATGAAAAACATGAACAGATGTTCGAGTTGTTTTAAGTCCCACTATTGTATAGACTTTCAGGTTTCTCTGTTTTCCTAGGGATTTATCATATATTTTTTCCCCCATAAAATGTCACACAGTAGATTGGATTAAACTTATTTTTTTCAATTACTATTAGTGACTTTGACCAAACAACAATATGTAAAGAATAGCTTTTCAAGTACTTAAATATCTGCTTTTCTTCAACGGAATTAACTAAGTTTACAACTCATTCATTCTTATTTACAAAATACAGTATTAACATCGTTTAAATAAACATATTTTGATCATCTTGGTTTTTTTTCTCCCTCTTATCCTACTTAGCTAAAGGACACAAAATCAGCTGATCAAAAAACAACACTCCTTCATTTTCTGGTGGAAACATGTGAAGAAAAGTACCCTGATATCCTGAGTTTTGTGGATGATTTAGAACATTTGGACAAAGCTAGTAAAGGTTTGTGGTTGTTTTTAAAGATGTTATTGGGGGTTGGGGTAGGAGAACAGTGTTGGGGAATTGGGGAAGGGGAACAGCCAAGTTGGTGTCCTTCAGTCTTAGTTGTGGAGGGCGCAGCTAGCTCAGCTCCAAGTATAGTTGCCATCCAGCCACCCATCGACAGCTCGTGGCCACTCAGCTCAAGGTGTAGTGTTCAATCTTAGTTGCCCACCATCCCATGCAGGAGTCAAACTGGCAGCCTTGTTATTAGGAGCACATGCTCTCACCAGCTGAGCCATCCTGCTACCTGTTGGCAACTCAGCGGCAGCTCAATGGCAGCTCAGCTCCGGGGCAGCTCACTGGCCCATGTGGGAATTGAACTGGCGACCCTGTTGCTCAGAGCCTGTGCTCTTAACCAATTGAGCCACTCGGCCGGCCCAAGGTTTGTGCTTTTATAGAACACATTTCACTGCTCTGGGTCTTTAGTTAGTTCTCAAACACAGAAAACAATGCCTTTTATTTCTACATATTTGCTACTTTGTCAAAGTGTTTTCATTCTGAATATGTCATTTTAAAAATAGAAAACTAAAACGTTTGTTTCATGAGTTGTCATTATTGGAGCTATGAGTTTAATTTGATTAGATAATGAGGCCCTATATTCAAGAATACATTGTTTTGCAGTTTAAAACTTTGAACGCCTGCCGGCCCACCTCTGTGACTAAGCCTTCTGCACTGCAGGCCACTGGGAAGTTCCCTTGATACTGAGTCATTCACAAGCGCTTGAGGACACCTATTCCCCTTTGCCTGAGTCCTAAATCTGTCTCCACTCAGAGCTGTTTTTTTGTTTTGTTTTGTTTTGTTTTTTAATTTCTACTTTATTGGGGAACAATGTGTTTTTTCCAGGACCTATCAGTCCAAGTCAAGTCGTTGTCCTTCAATCTTAGTTGTGGAGGGAGCAGCTTACTGGCCCATGCGGGAATCGAACCCTGCAACGCTGTTGGTCAGAGCACGCTCTCTAACCAACTGAGCTACCTGGCCGCCCCCAGAGCTGTTTTTCTCTGTCCTTGTAGATACCAAACTGCCAGAGATTGCATTCACTGCTTCCTAACGCCCAAATTTTTCACCTGCTTCTAGCCCCGACTATGAGCTTAGATCAAATTATAAAGAGTCATAAAAAGGATAGGCCCTATTATAAATACTTGGTTATAATATGATGTAAATGCAATTTTTGATCACCCGAAGAACCTACTTTTCATTTGTATGTCACTTCGATTCTATGGAAAAAAAATTAATTGGCTCCAAACAACCAATTTATGAATGAATACACATTTGTATGAATATATACAAATGTATGGGTTTATATATATAAAATGTATACATTTTGGAAGACAACTCATTTGAAATGGTGGACTATCTGTATTTTTTGTTTGTTGACCACTGGTCATTAGTAATATCAAATTATTTTGTAATCTGGTTTTCATTGTTAAAATTGGAATTTGTCAACTTATAGAAGGATAGGTTTTTTCAACATTATAGTGAATATTCCTTCTTAAATAAAAATAAAATCACTTTTATCATTCCTTACCCCCTTTAAATTGTTTTTTTTTTCTTTGATAATTTGGGGGTTCTAGCACTTTATGTGCAAAAAGACACGTGATTAGATGAGATGTGCTTTGACACTTTTTCCTGAGATTTGTTTCTCTAAAGTGTTCACCTCATACAGTCTGTGGGGGGAGGGGGAAGTTGGAAATATTAGTCTGGATTTTTAAGACCAGAGCTTAAACTCTGTATTTTACTTTTCACCTCTGCCTCTTCATCTGATGATATTGCTTACTTTACCCTTGTGCTACCTTAAAGTGTCCTTGGTATGAGGGGTGTGTGTGTGTGTGTGTGTGTGTGTGTGTGTGTGTGTGTGTGTGTGTCTAAGTGAAATTTAAGAATGGAAATAATCCAAATTATTTTCTTAAATAATGTGAGGTAGGGCCAAAGAGCCCAGAGGAAATAAAGACATTAAAAATAACTCAGTGATACTCAAAATAGCTTTTAAGTGGCTCTTTAACTTGGGGAAGGCGACTTTCCTAAAATGAGATTTTGGAATAAATGGGATGAAAAAGAATTGCAAATGGATATTTTTGAAGAATGTTAAACTTAGTAAGTAACAGAGTGGTAGATGAAAAAAGTAGTGCAAAGTGCCTCGAAATATAGAGAAAATTCTTTTTCTGTGGAAAAGGTAGTTGGGTAGTTAATAGCTTCTATCAATATTAAGTCTTTAGCAAGAATTAAAGCAGTGCAAGCATTCTCTGCTAACAGCAGTTTGCATTTCTCATCGCTTCATCTCTCTTACTGGTTCTAAAACCCAACAGTAAGCCTGAACACACTTTTTTTTTTAGTTGCATTTTTTCATCATCAAATTTATTTTCTAGCAATTTTTGTTCCTAAATGAAATTCTTAAAATATTATTTATCTACCTTGATTATTTTGATTGTACTTAAAATTCTATATAAATATTATGATATTTTACTTTTGAAAGATATTTAGCTTTCCTAAGGGCTTGCAGAGTTGTAACTTGGTCATTAGATTCTTCCGTTTGTTTTCTTTGTTGGTGTTTCTATGGGGCAGTCTGGGGCCTTGGGGGTGCTTAGTTTCCATCTGCTATAGCTGAGGCTCCCATATGCGGATGGGTCAGCAGATCCTGTTAATGTGTTTCTCAGGGAGCAGGCGCCTTCACTTCTGAAATACAATAGCCATCGCAGAGATAATGTTTTGTAGTGTAGGTGGTTGTTGAGCATAAGTTCTTTCTATGTTTATATTATCCTATTAATGAATGAGATGTTAGAGGAATACATGTAATGTTTTGGATCAAAAAGTCTGTTTGCTTTGGAGAATTTCAATGCTCTTATGTTATATATCATTATTTAAAAGTTTCCAGATTTGAAATCTCCTCAGTGAGCTATCACATGAATTAAAAAGTACCTTTATTTTTGAGACATAACAAATCCTGGCCATTAGGTACTCCTGGATCAGCAGGGGGAACTTTTATTGCAACTAATGAGCTTAGCCGTCTGACAATTTTCAAAAATGTACTTCATTAAGGCTGCTGTTTTTCTAAGAGGTAATGGCTTACAGCTTTTCTGTTGTATTTCTGTGAAAATATTTTGGGTCATTATTGTATTTCTGTATACCTTTGTAATATTTCTTCCCTTTCTGGACTTCTAAGTGTTGAATACATGTTTCCCTTGTCTAAACAGCTGAAATTAATGAACTCTAATCAGGAAAGTTTCATTGATTATTTCACGTAACCTGTTTCGTTATTAAATTGGGATCGTATTTTATTAATGAGTAGGAAATATGACACAACTGTGGGTTTTGGGGAGTATATTACAATAAAACTAAGGTGAGTTTACGGTGTCACCTTGTTCAGCTCTGTCTTTTTTAGGGTTATCATAGCTCTAATATACATTTCCATTTTACCCTGGATAGTTAACACTGCATTCTAGAAATGCCATTGTTGCCCAGTCTGTACCTTATTCATTCATTCATTCATTCATTCATTCATTCATTCAACAAGCATATGTTGTGTGTGATTGATTACTCTGTGTCAGAAACTGTGTTTGCTGCCAGTCCAAAGTATAGTTTCTGTGTCTGAGTGCAACCCAGGTTCCCTCACAGGTATCTGGCTTCTGTCCCCACTGGCTCCTCCCTCTTACTCTTCATAACCTTGACTTCTTCCTCTTCTGCTATGCAACCTCTAAGTGTTGCTGTTATTACCCGAGTACTGAGTCCTTTTTTTTTCTCCCTATAGCTTCTCCTTGGACAATGTCTGCAGTTCCCCAAGGCTTACATACCATCATGTTATTCATGACTTACAAATGTATACCCCAGGCTCTCCTCCCAAGCTCCGCACTCGTATATCCAGCAGCTTACGTGCCACCTCCAGCTTTGTCTCAATATGTAGATTACAGTCTGTCCTAAAATGTGGCTCTTTATTCCTGAACCCTTAACCTCCCCTCCCCAACATTTATTGGCTCAAGAAAATTCTTCTGAGCCCCCTTCCATCTATTCTTTTATCTCATTTGCCTCGTTTCTTTATAGCCTTCAACACCCAACTGACAACTGTGTGGTAGATTCTGTGTCAATTAAATCTATGGGGAGTGGCAGCCTGGGTCTGGAATGTTGTCTAGTTCTCTCCTTCATCAAGTGACTTCAAGCAAATGTCACCTTCCCTTTGGTGCTCTTTCCTGGTCCTTACTGGGGACCTCACCTAAGTTTCTGTGTATTCCACTCTTTCCTTAAAAAATTCATAGGTTTTCCAGAAAATCTTAGGGTCCTGTTTAAAAATGCTTACTCTAGACCAGAGACCATTTCTGGAACTGCTGGGAATATAGTTAGCTTCTAAAGAAAGGGCAATGTTCAATGTATTAATGTATTATCAGAGTGGATTTAATGATTGCCCAGTTATGATTTTGTCACTTGTTTGTTTCCACATTTTTAGCTTTCAGGAGCGTTTTTTGACATCTTATATTTGATTTTTTTTTTCCTTCCCATTTTATAGACCTCTCTGCTTTTAAGGCTTTATTTGTTTGCTTTTAGCTAGTAATGTCTTGGTCTGACCCAAATATTTGTCTAGTCAAATACATTTCCTGGTTTCCAGCTCCTCGTGACTTTCCAACATTTTATGGTAAATGCCTTACTAAATTCCCAATGTTTATCTTTTATTCACCTACTGTGAACACTTAGAGCGCTTAATTTCCAGGTGGCTGCCACCTGGAAACTGCATAGTGTTTGAAAATTTCTAATTCATCTGCTATAACAAGCAAAACACATTTTCAAAGGCTAACATTAACCTCTTTATGCCTTAGATTTCCAAAAATACCAATTAAAATGTATTACTGAGTTTGATATATATTTTGAATACTCAGTACTACTAATTCAATTGCACTTTATATTTTAAATGTATATTGTTAATACCTTAAATATTTACAGTGCAACAGAACTAACAGCATAGCTAACATTGTGTTCATTGGAACCTCGGAGTCATAAAGGTTATATAGGTTGGGGCCTCAGAATGTCATGAGGTGCATAAATCATTTCATGTTTCAAGCCAATTGTAGGATATTAAAATTTTTGAAAATACGAATTAGTAGTGTACATGTCTACCAATATCAAGAAATACTTTGACAGGACACGTTGTTGTTAGGGGGCATTTATGTTAACATAATTTTGTTAGAAAAGACAGCTGTGTAGGATATTGTTGTAATCGAATTGTCAATGAACAGCACAAAAATATATGTTGTTTTGAGCTGAATTCTGTCTCCATACATTGAAGCCCTAACCCCATGCCTGAGAAAGTCACTGTATGTGGAGATAGGGTTTTTAGAGGTGATTAAGTTAAAACGAGGCCTACAGGGTGGACCCCAATTCAACCTTGCCTAGTCACCTTGTATTAAGAGTAAATATGGACCCAGAGATGTGCATGTACAGAAGGCCACCCACGTGAGGACACAGCGAGAAGGTGGCCATCTGCAAGCCAAGGAGAGAGGCTGCAGAGCAAACCAAACCGACTGACACCTTGATCTTGGACTCAACAGCTGTAGGAAGATAGATTTCTGTGGCTTAAGCCACCCAGTCTGCGGTATTTTGCGATGGCAGCCCTAGCAAACTAATACACTATCTTTTCTTGCTTAGAGTTTTTTAGCTGTACAGTACAGTAGCCTGTACTGAAACATTTTTTACTTTATCAGAGCAGTTGAAGAAACAGTCATAGACCTTCCGTGTTGAATACTCACTCACTACTAATCAATTAAGGAATATCAAAGGTGCTTGTACAAACCGTGAATTATCACATGATTTTAAATAATTACAAGCATGCCTTGATTCCTTTTTTCAATAGCCATGACACATAAATTAGTTCATGTGTAAGGAAACATCGAAGTATTTGAAGTATTCTAAATAAATACATTCATGAATATTCAATGTCAGGGTTAGGTCTATGGCATCGCCTAGATTTTATTTTAGAGTGCATTGATTTATGCTGGAATGTGCTAAGTGTTTTGTTTTTTTTCTTGTCTTTTACTCACTATATTCCTATGTATGTGTATTTACCACTTATTCCTGTTTTGCTACTGTAATATTTATAATTTTATTATATGCAAGTATCTGATAAAGGTACTAACACTGAATTACCTATTGACACTTTAGCAGAAGGAGAGAAATAGATAAATTATTTTGCCTTATTTTTTTTATTCATTATCCTATGGAAATAATGTAAACATTTGGTGTTTACTAGCTGTATAGCCCTGTTCTCCAGGTAGATGGTAGAGTAACAAGCTATGTCTGTAAAGGTAGCCTATGACTCCTATGTAGTTAGCTCTCAATGATCTAATTGGGTGATCTGTAGCCATCTAATAACTATACTTAGGAATCACAAAATCATTTTAATATTACTACAAGCCCAATATAAAAAATGATAAATTTATTTTTCAATTGTAATTCACATATAGAATTGCATATACTTACTAAAAGGGCAGTATTTGTAAAATTTTACATTTGACAAATGACCACTTTTAATGTAAAAAGGTATAATGAAATATAACTGGGTCAGTCATAAGGTAATTACAGGACTTAGGAAAAATATTTATAGTGCACTTGTGAGTGCAGTGTACTGGTAAGGAGCTACAAGTCCAAGTTGTCTGATGAACAGCATTTTGTTTTAAAATTCTGCCCGTTTATTTTCAGGGATTATTTATGTAGAGTTGGCATCAGAAGTTTAAGTTGGACACTCCCATGCAGTCTTTTGTAGTGCAAATATAACCTGTTTTGGAAAGCAGCAGAATGGGATATACAATAGAAAGACCATGGCCCACATCTCTAGAAGGATGAAGGATTCTGTACACTGACATTGAAGAACGCTGGGCATGGAGGAACTGCTTGCAGTTAAAGATTGTTTTTTGAGATACTGAGCTAGGAACATTTCTTGAGTCGGCTGCTGCTTGGGCTGATAGATGATGATGAAGAAGAAAACCACCTCAGGAAGACCTCTCTATCTTTCTGGAGGTTAGCAGACAGAAAGTGGCATCAGTACAGCATTAATCTTTTCGAGAAACAGTTTATAGTGTTTGCAGATTTTTGGCCAGCTATGGATTTGAAATAACTACTCAAACAGTTCTGTCAGTGTCACCTCTGAGCCATAGCTAACATCAAGTCACAGAACAGATCCACAGTGACGACCAAGGTCTTGGAGCCCTCTTAGACTGCTGGCTGTAAAGCGGTATTTACTGCACTGTGGTTTTGCTACATGAAGTAGGAAATTACAAACCAGGTAGATGAAAGAAAATTTCAGAATGATTGCATGCTGACGGATAGCTTCACACAGCACATCTATGTGCTGTAAAGAAATGGAGGCAGTGGATGGAACAAACCTATGGCAGTCGGCTGAATCTCATTGCTTGCAAGCTTGCCATGGAACTGAATGGGGGAAGAACTGTGGAGCCGACCCCATGCTGCAGGGAGAATTGCCCACTGCTGCCCAGAAACCAGACCGTGCTTATGCAGCTTGCAGAATCTTGAGTTAGTAGTTGTATTAGTTTTTTAGGGCTGCCATAACTAATTCCACACTAGGTTGCTTTATTCCACAACTTTATTTTGTACCTTTTCGGGAATACAGAAGTCTGAAATCTGGGGGTCAGTAGGATTGCTTCCTTCTGCAGGCTCTCAGGGAGGAAACATCCAGCGCCTCTCTCAAGTTCTAGTTTGCCAGCAATCCATGGTGTTCCTCTGCCTCCATTTTCACACTGCCTTCTTCTTTGCGCCGGTGTCCTTACCTCCCCTCCTAAGGACACCGGTCGTTTGACTTAGGGCCTGCCCTCAATCCAGGATAATTTCATCTCAAGATCCTTAACTGATCACCTAAGCAAACATGCTATTTCCAAATAAGTCATGTTCAGAGGTGCTGGGTGGACATGGGTTTTGGGGCACCAGTATTCAACCCACCGCAGTCATCCTTGTCATCACTCCCAAGGCTGATGGAGGTGGTACCATCATATTTGAGGATTAAGAAACAGTTAAGGGAAATTACACTGATAGGGATATATGGAAAGAATTCATCATCATGTTGTGAAATATTTTGGTGTGTACGGGCTGTTTGTCGATGAGCTTGTGAAACACCCTTTTCTTATATCATCATATGCAAATACTAAGGCAGTTAAAACAGAAATGTATAATGTGCCTCTGGGTGTAAGGAATTTTTATTGACAGGCAATGACAATTACAATTACTCCAACAAATTATTTCAGTGGACAAAATAAAAACATGACTCCAGTTTGATTAGAGACACATTCTATTATGGGAGAGGCTATTATTACTGGGACACCAGACAATGGGGATTCAAACCCCAGATCTGCCTGTTGCTAGAGATGTAACCTTGGATGAGTTTCTTATCCTCTCTGAGATTTATTTTTCTTACCTGTGAAATGGGGATAATTGCAGGACTTAATTCATAGATTTGTAATGAGGATTAAATAGGTTAGTATGTGTAAATATTTATAAAGCTTGAATAGCACCTAGTAAGCACTGTATAAATATTGTTTGTTTGTTGTGGTGGTTTTTGCTGTTATTTTTCAGTGATTATTTCTTATTGACACATATCTGCCTGTGGTGTCATTAATGTTGCAGGTAAACATGAGTCTCTGAATAATATATTAGTATAGAATGTTCATATATATTCTCAATTTATTTGAGCAGATTCCAATTGTGTCTTCCTGAGACTTACGACGCAATCTTTAGACTACAAGGCCAAGAACTTCATAGACTTATGTTATTGAAAACATTTTGCACTTTTCTAAAAATTAGAGAATAATATGCATAAGGAAATTGCACAAATCATAAGTGTGCTCAATGCATTCTTCACCAACTGGACTTATTAGCATATGGAATGGAATTTGGAAAATGGGTTCTATTTTCTCTCCTGTTCTTCAGCCTGACACACTATTTTTATTTTGTATTTTGAACTTTGATATAAGGTTTCAATTGAAAAAGGGTTTCTACTACTAAACAACCTTTAGGAACTACTAGTCTCCAGCAGACTCTTCAACAACTTGGAAGGTTTTTTGTTGTTGTGATGGAGGTGTTTGCATGTTATTTAAAAAACAAATTTATCAGCCCAGAATTATTAAGGAATGCCATATGGAAATATGAACTGACACTTAAGATAAAAAATATAAGTGACAGAAACATCTAAAGAGCAGTTTACTCACTTTCATAGGAAAACCTGAAGAAAGTGTTTCTCCCCCCTTCCCCTTGTCTCTCAGAAGTCATCTTTAAGCATGATATCGGGGGTGGGAGGGCCGCGGATCGGGGGACGGGGGTTGTTACTTTGTGATGGATGAAAAGGATAACTATTGCATCGTTCTGTACACCTGAACCAATATGAAAAACATAAATTAAATACCTTTGATAAATTCAAAACAAAAAAAAAGAATAAATTCAAAATTGATCAGTAAGGAGACCCTTTTGTTATGTAAATATGCCTATCACTGTGATGGCAGTTTCTCAGCAGCTGCCTGTTAGACTACATCTTTTAAGGAAAAGAGAACTAGTGCTCATTAATAGTTTTTGATACGTTTCGACCCTATAAGGAAAGAACTCTTTCCTAAAGCTTTTTGAAATCTTGCTGCAGAGCAGACACTGTCCTAGGTACCAGTATTTGCAGGGATTAGACTTGACTTTGCGTGACAGAAAAAAAGAAAACAGTGGCTTAAATAAGATTGGTGCATTCATTCCTTTATGAGTTGTTGATTTAATGCCTCATGTATCCCAGGCACCATGTGGGGTACTGGATAGAGTCCATGGACACAAAAGTCTCTGCTCTCTTGAAGTTTACATGTTAGGTGATCTATACAGAACATAAACCAAAGAAAGAAGTCGGTGAACATGATGTCAGACGGTTAGCTTTCGAGTTCCAGGGCAGGGTTTTTGCAGTTTAGGCTGACTGGTCAGAGAGGCCCCAGAAAGAAGGTGGCTTCAGTGAAGGATGCAAGACATTTGGTTATTTCAGGGAGGCACTCTAGGCTTCTCTAGGGAGGAGCGAGTGTCTAGGCCCCCAGGTATGGAAGTGAAACTGGACCAGAGGAAGGGAGGGGGAGTGGGATAAGGTCAGATATAGTCAGGAGATGAGGTCAGAACGCAGCGTGCTATGGGACATGATTGGGCGTTGTAAGCACCTGCATTTACTCGTAGATGGGAAGCCACTGGAAGGTGTTCGAACAGAACAGTGATATCTGACTTGCATTTTCAAGAGATTGTGGTGGCTGCTATGTTGGGGGAAAACTGAGAAGAAATGGCAGAAATGGTGAAACCACTTGGATGGTTTAATAATCCGGGGAGAGGTAATGTTGGCTTGAACCTGGAGGAGGTAGCTGGGATGGTGAGAAGGATTTAGGCAGTGAATCCACTTTGAAGGTGAAATCAACAGGATTTCCTCTGTGATTGAGTGTGTGGGTAGGAGAAAGAGGGGTCATAAAACCAGTCATTGGCGGAGAGATAGGGACAGATTTGAGGAGGAAGATAAGAAGTCACAATTTGAAACTGAGAGTTTAAGATGTCTGTTACACATCAAAGAAAGATATGGAGCAGGCGGTTGGAGTTCAGAGGAAAGACCTAGGCAGGAGGGGAAAGATGGAATTTTTCACATCCAGAGATGTGCAGCCCCGGACTTGTTAGGCTGCATGGCCTCCAGTAGCCATACATGAACGCATCTCCTAATTTTAAGTCAGCTAATCATCCTTAATATGTACCATGAGACATATTAAAAGCAGTAGCACCTCCCTCCCGTACACACGCACACAAAACTATCCTGAGGGCACATTTTGAATGTCATTACCAATATCTGTATTATGGACCTCTTTGGTTTAATATTTGGCATGTTTTTGAGCATCTTATTTGTAGAAAGGAATTTTCACATTCTTATAGGTAACCTGGCTTCCAATTAGATAGGCGTCTCCCAGTAACAGTGTTTCCTAAAGAGCTTTTTGCCTTCAACACACTCTTCACAGCTGTGGAAGACAGGGCTGCTGCTTTCTCCCCAGCCTGAGAGAAATGGGTCAACGGCACCCTTTCGTTTCCTCTGCTTGCCTTCTATCTTCCCTTCTACCTTCTACCTTCCCTCTTTCCGGGTTCCATGGCAAATATCGGCAGTCTTACAGTGTGGTGTTAACAACAACAGCAAAACTCTCACTGCATATAGAACAGTAAATGAACTGGGGGATGCACATTGTGGTGTATTATTATATGGACTCCATTAGTAATCAGGGCAATGGGAAGAAAGAAAAGCGGAGCTGAGGAAGGTGAGACCTTGGTGAGGATAACTGGCTACTCGCTGAGCACTGACTGCTGCTTTCACTTTACCTTTCCCCGTGACAAACTCAGCTGCAGTTTACTTTGAGTGTGTGTCTTTCACCATCTTGTTTCAGTTTTGTACTTTGTCACAATAGTAATGGACTTTATAATCGTATTCTAGAATGTAGATTTTGTTACGGGCCTACTTATGTTAAAAATTTTTTTTAATGCTACTGAGGTTTTTGTCCATCTAATTTATTATTTCTAAGTTGCATTTATAAAATTTTCTTTTTTTTTGTTTCAATTGGGGACTTGGGGGATGGATACAGTGCTGGGGAATTGGGGGAAGGGGAACAGATAAGTTGCTGTCCTTTTGTTCTTCAGTCTAGTTGTGGAGGATGTTGCTTCACTGGCCCAAGTTGGCACCATCATTGTGCTCTTCCTGGGCGAGGCAGATCAGTCGCCGGCTTCTGGACGGCCGCTCACTGCGGCTGCTGGCCGCTCATGCTGGCTGCTGGCTACACACGGTAGCCCATGGCGACCCACTGCCACAGGGGCTGCAGCCTACGCCGTTGCCGGTGACTCACGGCAGCCCAGCTCCAGGTTGAGCTGTTGTTCAGCATCTTAGCTGTGGAGGGCTGTGTCATTGGCCCTCATATGTGGGATCCGAACCGGGGCCCTCTGGCGTCCCAAGCCAGTTCTTAACCAACGCGCCACTCGGCCGGCCCTTATAAAATATTCTTATAGTTTTCTAAAATACCTTTAATATTACAGTCATCTAGGAAAAATTATTTTGTTGGGAGCCTGAAGTGCTATAGCCTCTAGTTTCTCTCACAAAACATTTGTGCCAATGAGCATAAGAAGGTTGATTTAGGTTGAATGTTTATATTGTTTTATGGTAATAAGTTGTTGTTCAAGCATTCTTTAAAGAAATCAAGTTCCCTGGAATATATCATGATACTTAAGAGTGAATGTGACATTCTTAGTAAGCGTCTTATGAAATAATGACCAACAACTCCAGGAGATATTCACAGATGATTATTATTTAATTACAAAGATTACTTAAGTGTGTGTAGTAGTCTTTACTCTCCTTTCTTATTTGAAATATTAACCTACTAAGTCATAGAGGCCATCATATTACAGAAAACCTGTGTTCATGATTGCTTAAATATTTATAGTCGTGATATTTAACTTTTATTCAAAGCTTCTTTAACACCTCTAGTGTATAATTATCCTAATGACAAGGCACTTGGAGAGAAGCCTGTGTCTTAGAATTTAAGGTTTTAGATATTCAATCTTTTGTATTTTCGCATTTCATTTTTAATGCTTTTATCTCGAGAGGTTAAAGTTAATTTCAAAACCCATTCCTTCAACAAACATTTGAGTGTCTGCACTATGTTAGGTAACTGAAGTTACAAAGATGGATAAAATATGGTGTCTTTCTTTAAGGAATTCCCATCAGTTTGGGAGAGGAAGACTCATAAAAAGATAAAAGTAATAGGAGTATAGTAATTGCAATGATGAGATAATTACCAGGTATGATGGGAGGGCACCTCACCAGGGGGCTGGCTGGAGTTTTTTACTCTTTTTATAAAGTATGAATAGAAGTGACTCTGGTGGAATGGGCGAGACAGACATTTCCAGCATCAGGTACAGATGGATGAAGAGGGATAGGGATTGGGGAAATACAAGAAGGATGTGGTTTTGGAATTGAATGTGGCTGAATAGGAAGCAGAGCCAAGCCAGGTTGTGGGTGGAGCTCGGATGCTGTCCTGTAAGCAGCTTACTGGCTGGTTTTAAATTAATGTTTGTTGGGAGATCACCATGAGCAATGTGAAGAAGGCACTGGAGAAAAACAGTAGGCGTTCAGAGATCAGAGAACAGTGTCAGATGACTTGAATAGTGTTTGAGCAAGCAAGGAATTAGGCACGATTTGCCAAGTAAAATGTGAGGGATGTCATGATTGTTTGGATCTGAGGGTTGTAGGGGAGGCAAGGGTCAAGACTAGCACAGGAAATAATTCATGGTTCTGCTGCCCACGGAGGTGCGGACCTTACAGATGGCCAGTTGGTGGAGGGCAGAGACACATGATGCCCAAGGCGACAGAGAATTAATATTAACCCATCTGAATGAATATTAACTGAGTGAAATGCACAAGTTGAAATTGCCTTGAATAATCTAATCAGTTCTGTTTGATGATGGCTATGTTTTATTACTTCTAAATAATGAAAAGGAATAAGAAAATATAAGATTGATTTCTTGGTCAAGAAATGTGACAAAGTTGAAAGATAAAATGTGTGTCCTGGTCACATCTAGACACTGGTAAATTACTTCTTTGAGGGTGTACAATTTAAAACCCTCTGTTGTAATTCGGATTTCTGATATTAAAAAAATGTAGTCACTGACCTCAAGAACTTGACACATGCAAAAAGTGTGTCTAAAATTATGTTTGAAGATATAAATCAGAGCTATCTATGGAAATATAATTGCTGAAAAAGAGAAGCATTCAGGAAATTCTTACCCATCAGATGACCCTAAACATTAGATTATATGTTACTGGGCTAGAATTTGCACACACCTTTCTGTCTTTCAAGTGTGCTTTGGTCTTTTATTTAAAAACCAACAGTGAAAAGTTGGTTAATTGCACTTAAACGCTTTTAACTGTTGGGTTCTCGGAAAAGACATGATGCATGTTTGCAACGAAAAACAAAAAAAATACGTCATGAATTTTCTGACAACCTAATATAATGTACAAATAATGTATTGAGAGACTGCTGATGCAGCATAAGTAATAGCTTAATAGCGTTTCCATCTGTGGAGTAGCCACAAAACCATTTTTTAAGATGGTTTCCTTACTCTCAATGATGTCAACCTTAAATATTTGAATGTGCCTCAAACATTCCTAATATTTTACTCTTGAAATGAGCAACTTTTCTTCTTTGACTTCCACAATACTGCTCCTGGCATGATGACGGTGATAATGACTTTCTTTACTTTTCCTTTGATTCTAATATTACTTATTTCAATTGTTAATCTCTTCATTACTTACCAAGTTCTCAGAATAAGAGTAACACCACATCGTGCACTCCATTTAAAAAGTTTTGATCTTTTATGAAATATCTGTGAGGTAAAAATGTGAGGTGGGATCCTTCCCATTTCACTGATGTGGAAATTGGGCCATTGAGAAGTTGCTTCAAATCGAACTTTAATCCCTTCCTATTCTTATCCCACTGAGAAGTGCTCACTCACTGGGATGGTTCCATGTTCAAGTTCAAGCAGCTGAGCACAGCCCAGATGTTAAACTCCTCTGAGGATGACAGCTCATGAATCAAAACTGTACTTCTCTTACACCTGGAGTTTTGCCCTCCGACCAGACACGTGTTTCTATATCCATGTGGCATAGTGTAAACATGTGTCTGGTCTTTTTCCTGGTTTCTGACATAGAGCTCCTGAAAGCCTTTTTACTTTCTTAAGTAACAGTGTATTTTGCATGCCAATGAGATGGCTCCATTACAGGTGGGGGGAGGGGACCCTAGATAGTTTCAAGGTGGTGGGGGCAGGGGCTGATTGCCAGAGCTCCTAAGCGTGTAATTAAAGGGCTAGAACTGTGAGTCCACCCTGTGACTTCCAGGGATGGGAGAGGGGGTCCAGATTGAGTTTAATCAATCATACCTTACAATGAAGTTGTAATAAGAATGGTGAAGCAACCAGGCTAAGGGGGCTTCTGTTTTGATGAGCGAATTGATGTGCTGGGAGGGTGGTGCCCCTGGAGAGGGCATGAAAGCCCTGTTACCTGTCCCCTCCCCCCATTCCTTGCCCTATGCATGCCTTTCATTTGGCTTGGGTTGTATGCCCTATACTAAAACTGTAATAGTGGGTGTTACTTGCCCAAGTTCTACTGAGTCATCCTAGCAAATTTTGGAAAATAAGAGGAGATGGCATGGGAACCTCTGGATTTTTATAGCCAGTTCGTCAGAAGCGTGGGTGATCCTTGGGATTTGTGACAGTCATGTGAAGTGAGGGCAGTTTCATGGGACTGAATCCTTAAACCTGTTGGGTCTGTGATAACTCCAGATAGTGTCTGAATGGAATGGAAGACGCTCAGTTGGTGCTGGGCAATTGGTAGGCTTTGAAATGATGTCAGAAAAGAACAATCCAACTGTGTGACCTCCCAATGTTTGCCTTGTACTTTTTGTACATAGGAGCCTGTCAGACTTTTATTTGTTTTTTCTCTAGCTCTTTCCCGAACTTGATGTGTGCATAATAAAATTGTATCAGCAGACTAAATCATAGTATTTTAAGTAGGTGGTTTTGTTCAATTGTGTGTTACCACATTAACTTAAATTTCATTTTAAAAAAAATAGTATATCTATCTGTCATTTATCCGTTCATCCATCCATCTATCCAGAATGCTTGGGTATATTGTCTGTTTAGCCATATTTGGATTACTTGGTATTGTACTAGGCAGGAATATATGACAAAACAGTCATCTGAAAACTATAACTGTGTACATAAATGTTGTTACAGACAGGTAGATAGGGGTTGTAAAAAAAATATATATATATATATATATATATATATATATATATGTAATTAATAATTTCTGTATAGCTAAATGGTTAAAAATAAAGTCCGGTTAACTACCAGAGTTCAAATTCTGGCTTCACTACTTTTTAGTTGTTTGACTTTTACTTCAACCACTCAACTCTAGTTTTGTCATCTGTAAAACTGGGATAATAACAATATCTATTTCATAATGTTCTTGTGAGGATTTAAAAAATTAATGCAGAACTCCTAAGACAGTATATATACACCCAGTAAATTTTAGCTGCTATTACTATTATCACTTATTACGACCATTACAACTATTTTGACTACTATTATTATGCTACTAATACACTTCTTTTTTGAACCTAATTCATAGCATAACATGGTTGTATGGCTTACAACCTCTTCTAAGCACATATTCACTGACAGCAGGAAAAATGGGAAACAAGAGTTTAATCGATTGAGTTAATTAATGCCCTAAACGTTGTAGTGATAGAAACATTTTGTGCACTCTATTCTCGGAGTTATTGTCTCAATTTTAAGGATCACAGAAAGGGGGACATGAATAGCAAAAAACTATCTGGAAAATATGCACCATTGTAACTTGGACTGGCTTCATGACAGCGGGGGCCAAAGGTTCAAGTATCATCACTCTTTAGGCATAAGCAACAATTAGATGTGACTCTGAAGAGTTCAGTCTTTGGACTCATTAAACATGGTATCTGACAGTTAGCTTGCTTATTTTTTTTTTACAACAAAATAAGGTTTTCTAAACAGCTATACATATGTTAGAATAGCAAATGTTATTTTGTGTACAGCTTTTTTAAAACACAAAAATAAAACTCCATGTTCTTATACAACAACATTTCTCATGCCTCCCTTCTATTCCATTCTTTGGAACCAAGGTTGTAAACCTTTTTTTTTTTTTTTTTTTTTTAAACACAATCCCATTTAGTTGGACAGTTAGGTTGCTTTCAAGGATATTCTCATCCTTACAGGTGAAACCTGACTTATACCTCTTCCTCAGGATTAATTTGAAGCCTGAAAATGGTAGAGTACCTAGAATTATTATATGCATTTAAAATTTTTTTGTATAGTTCACATTAGTGGGAATCAAAAGAAATTTTAACTGAAATTTATTTGTACCTAAAACAAATGTCCAAAATTTTGGTTTGGGCCACAATGTCTTCTTTTTGTGTTGTTAATTCTTTTCTTGATATCATCTAACATTGACTATGCAAAAATGTTAGGAAGTGACAGTTAATGTTTGTCTTGCTGGGTGGCCAGTACATACTGATAGTGCCTTAGTGCCTTTCTTCAGCATTTGTTCTTTCATGTGCACTGAGAGCGACTGTAAGTCAAAGAAGGAAACTCGTTATGAAATAACCAACATGGATTGTGCTCAGGGTACCAGCCAGTAAAGAAAGTTTGACATTTGTTCCACGTGTTACTCAAATAGGCTCTGATACGTTTTGTACCTGTTGTAGATCAGCTTGGGCAGTAGAGAGCACTTTCTCCCATCTTCTTCATGTACACACTGCTCCCTCTCAAAGAGATCATGATTTTAGAAAATGTTAAAATTATGTTGAGCTGGGTTTAGTTTTTAAAACAGTCTTTCTTTGCCTCTGTGTCTGAATAGACTAATTATCTTTACAGAGCTCAAGAACTCTGGTTTTAAACAAAACATTTCTTAAATGTGTTTGTTCATGCGAGCATTTTCTAAATTGCATCTAATGTCTTAAAGACTGGTACTAATTTCCTTTATTCCTGTATTTGAAAATTGAAAAGTTTATTATAGTGAATGTTCTTACTGTATTGTTGTAAGGTTTTCACAAGTGTTTTGTTTCTAGAGTGTTTTACCTTTTCTATATTATAATTTTGTCCTTTCAAGGCATTTAATATCCTCTCTTTCAGTCTCTGTAGAAACGCTGGAAAAGAACTTGAGGCAGATGGGAAGGCAGCTTCAACAGCTTGAGAAAAATTTGGAAACCTTTCCCCCTCCTGAGGACTTGCATGATAAGTTCGTGACAAAGATGTCCATATCCTTTTGATATCTAAGTAACTTAAGTTACGAGTCAACTAGAATTACAAATTATTTAACGTGTTAAGTACACTTGCATAACCAGAGATCGTTCTGTAGTACCAAATTGTAGGTTTAACCTCTGCCATCTCGCACGGATATTTATCAATGTGCTTATCTATCATGAATAATACAGAAATGTGTTCTATTGTGTTTAATTATTTTTCCTTTATATCACCTTGGATAATATCTTTCTGTTATCTTTTCCCTTCCAAAGGCCCTGTTTCCTTCTGATGTTTGTGGTATATTGAAAAGATATGAAAACTCAACTTGAGGAAGTTTGAGTGTAACGTCATGAAATATTTTGAAATGTTTCAGGAAGCAGATAAAGACTTTATAAATTGGTGTGAAGAGTAAACTTAATTTCATGGGTTGGTATATATTAAAAATTAACTCATGCTACAGAAACTTTATTTTGTTTAGAAATACTACATAGGTCCACAATCAAAATTGAGTATGTAACAATCACTGCTTGTGTAGGTATTCTCTAAACCCAAAATAGAATTGACAAGTGTGTGTGTGTGTGTGTGTGTGTGTGTGTGTGTGTCTGTGTGTGTGATATTATAGATATACTGAGGGTGCCAAAAAATTATATTTTAAGATAAGACCATACATATATATATATATATAAATTTAATAGCATGAGGCTTGTGTCCTGCTTAATTTAAGGTTTCTTTTGAGTTTCAATTATCTTTGGTTTCTCTAACTTTGTGGCTTAATCTCTAATGAGCAATTGAAGTAATAAACTTTATTTCCTGAAACTAATGTTGAGTTGCTTTGCAAACCATTCTGTGAATTTAGATACTGGTATCTTTTGTGTTATAATAAAGTATTACTACTCTGCATTATTAAAATCCCATGTGGACTTCAGAATTCTACATGAAAGGATAACCCACTTTTAAAATGAGCTCTTATAAATAGACACTCCTAATATTTTAAACTGAGTTACTTGAAATAAAAGAACTACTTTTCCTGTTTCTATCGCTTCTCCCCTGAGATTTGCCAAATCACAAAATTATTATTTGGCTTGTCATAGATTTTCTTGTATAAGCTTTCAGCTTAATTGTGAATTAGTTCAATTTTAGCCTTTTTACTCTTATCTTTTGGGAAATATCATAAAAATGCACTCCAGCAACAATCAATTCAGGCTAATGTGTTTGTTTCCTGTCGTATCTTTCCTCTTCATTCAGTTTCTACTTTTATGAGGCAGGGCGCCATTATCATAGCAGTGGAGATGGCTGTTTTTCTTAAAACTAAGGATGAAGTCTGTATTGGTTCATCAAAAATATAATTTGCAGTACCTTCTCATTTGGCAAAGTATTTTAAAACTATATTTGTTATTGCAGAGTTTTAGTAGTTTTACCACTCTTAGCTTTCTTCCTCAATCAATGTATCATGTTAAAATAGCATATGTAACTGTTTATTTTAATCATTAAGTACTGTTAGTTGATGTATTGTTATTGTTCCTTATATAGAAAGCATTTTAGAAAAGGTTTTGCTTGCATAAAGATTCTGGTAACACATTGTGAGTGTACTAATTATGAAGGGCAGGTTTCTGCAACATACAATGTCAGATAAATTCCTGAGCTTAGCGTCGAGTCGAGTCCTGCTCAGCAGCCGATCTCAGGACCTATCAATACTTGTATGCTTATGACACGAGAAGCTGAATGATGTTGGCTTCTTAAAAGGTATGCATCTCATAAAAAGCAACTAGCAGGAAATCAGAAACAGGCAAGATGATGCTTGGTTGGAAACAATTTTTCATTCTGAGTACAATTATACTCTGTGGGCATGAAAGCTACTACATCCTGTCGCTGAATATCACAACCTCGCAGCCTCTAATGAACTGATTAGCATTCATGTATCTCTTGGAAGTCAGATCTATGAACAGTTGGTGCACTTTGCTATTGACAAAGCTGATGATCATAAATATTCTTTGCTGAGATTAGATTGCTTTTCCTCTTAGATATATTAGTTTCGAAGTAATTAAATCCCACATTGTGAAACTTTGTTTACTTTAATTAGGACTGACAACAAGTCAGATCTTGAATATTAAATGCATTTGTACAGATCTTATTAAAATGGCAAATTGTGAGCTTTTCAGATCTTAGAAAGTGGAAAAATTTGGAAACCAAAATGCACAGTGAATAAAAATGTATTCAACTAAAGTGTGGGTTATGAACGTTCAAAATTTAAGTTTTCACGCTTATTAGTTGAAGCACATCTCAAATATTTGGTTCATCAGCCAATTCTGAAAGAACATGTGTATTATCCAATATGTGAAGTATACGTTTTTAGAAGGAGATATTTGGTGTAAACGATCATAATTTCGTGAACTATTAAATTATCTGTTAATCAAATTGTCTTAAATTATGATACAATTTTGTTATACTATGAAATGTTACTAATAGCATTCAATTATAGTATATTGTATCTTTATTTTTCCAGTACCCCCTCTTTTCTTTTGCATTCACTTCTGAATATAAAAAATGTGAATTTAATACATCCTTTAAAACGCATGCACAATTATTTCATACATATCATGTTAACTTTTAGTAATTATTATGTTAGTTTCAAATTCCTAAGCCTGGTCAGAAATATAATTAGTGTTGGATAGTTCCACGATAAATATTTGCTTGAAAAATGTATAACACAAATTCAAGACAGGGTCACTAATACTGTTACATACAAACTATTATTATATGTGAGATGTTCATACATACTTATTAAATTCTAATCAGTGATAAAATTAAGAAAATGCCTGGATTTGTGTCATGCAGTGCTTGTTCCTTTGTTTAGACCTTTAAATTCTGGAATATCTCTCATTTTAAGGGGGAAAAACCCACAAATAAGTCCTAGAGCATTGTACTTGAGATTCTCCTTGTACAAGCCTTTATCTTTCTATTTTCTTCTCATCCCCCCCTCCGAAGTGTCTTAGAAAAAATCATTTGCTAGACATTTATATATTGTTGTATTTATCACAATTTATGTAACAAGTTGCTTGACTCTATATTATACTCTTTAAATTTCTTCATTATAATCTTGCTTTGGTTTTGCACTTTCTCTTTTGTTATTGCACTAAAGCAACATTTTAGTCACTTCTGAAATAATGACGTAGATGCTAAAAGTATCTCAATAAATTCCTTGAGAGAAAGACTTACATTTTATCTGTATTCCACACTGCATAAAGTACAGATTTCTCAGGTAAGGGAATTGAATACATTTGTATTTAATCGAACAGTGGTTAGGAAGTAAAACGGAAGAGTGGAGTGGGTGAAATGTAAACTTGTATAATAATACATGACCCATTTGCAGGCTCGGGAAGTAGGGTAATTGGGTGATTTCTAAGAGCAGATTTTATTATATTGAGTTAGTCTCGCTCCTCTCTTTCTGCCGTCTCTCTTGCCCATCTTGCATTAACCGATTCTTAGCAGTCTTTTAAGACTTGGGTTAGAATATCCTGCTCCTCATCCTCTATGAATCTTCAAATTTATAGTGATCTCTTTCTTCTCTGAAGTCTCATTATACTCACAAAGGTTGTTGCACAACTTAGTGTCGCTGCTGTTTTACAGTCATGCCTCAGTTGTTTCTGCCAATGTCACCTTCTTAGCCACGACTTGCCTGGCTCCCCAACGTCAATTAGCCTCTGTCCCTCTGTATAACATCACAGAATTTCGTTTTCTTCGTCATACTTATCACTGTTGGAATATCTCTCACTGCACTCTAGAATGTGTGTTTCATACAAGCAAGATCTTTGATGGCCTTGTTAACTGTCTTCCCTGATGCCTGGAAGAGGGGGCATGCAGTGGAGTTCAGTGAATACTTACAGGTTGGTCGCCTGGCTGGCTCCTGGGTACTTAAGAAGATCTATAAAAGGTATTAGATGGGTATGACTGATTGAAGCTGATCCCTGTCAGATGTGTGAATGGAAGCAGTAGACATGTGTGGTGAGGGAAGTGCAATGATGAGAGCAGGGCATAAGTTAAACGGAGAAGATGTTAGCGCTGTCTGCTTTGGGAAGGAGCAGAACTGGCTGACCAGGACCTAAATCCCAAGTCTTCGTCTTGCCGCGGAGTTGGCCCACAATGTTTGTGGTTCAGCGCTTGTGAACACAGATCTGGTTGTCAATATACCTTTCAAATGGGAGGATTACAGATAGAAATTCATGAGAATTTGGCCTTAGTCCTGGTAAAGGAATAGAAAATAGATTGTATAAAATATCAGGTAATTGGAAAAAATACCCATATTTTTGTAATGAATTTTATCAAATGTTTATTTTGTTGAGTAGCTCACCTATTTCTTTAAAACTCTTTACAAATATAAGACTTTATGCTGGGAAATAAAATAAAGCCTTACTACTAACTGAGATGAGCATTACTTTCATCTGCAGTTCAACAATTGGCACAAGAACACCTTTGTTTTTTCTTTTGGGTGGTGATAACAATTGTTTTGTCTAAATGTTTCCCATGCCTTGATGAGTAGCCCATCAGTAATGATATAGAGTGCCTCATTAATGTAACCATTTATTCTATCTTATCAGACGGTCATTTTAAACTTTGAGAATTTGGCTATTTCCAACATTGTTTTAGTTGAATCACAGTTTCACTGTTGTTGTGGGTAATTCCAGTTACTCCAAGTTTCACTTCATTTTGGGGGGAAGCAAATTGTTTCATAGATAATTGTAGGAAAATTAACTTATAAAGCTCTGTAAATGTTAGAACAAGACCATGTACTTCCCATGGTTTGGGCCCTTGCTTGGTCTCCTTTCCCATCACAGTTCTTAATAGAATTGTACTGTTTTTATTAAGTAAACCCAGACATATTTCTCGTATTTCATTAACTTTTGATTCCTACCTGAAAATCGAAAAAATGTTATTGGATAATACTTACAGCTTTATTTTATCCTATTTGCCAACTTGAGTCTTGAGAACGGGCATATTCCCAGGTATTAGAATAAAATTACAAGGATTTGTGTAGTGCCTATTGCTAAAGTTCAAAGCCTTCTAAGCAGTAATCGGGCAGAAAATGAGTAGCTGTAGAACCGTACAATTAGAAATACTCACCAAACTTGTGTAACCTATTGTCCAGGATAACTAGTCTTCAGGGCGTCTGTTAGCT